>NC_141039.2:32012500-32075000 GCF_052040795.2 Danio rerio | reverse complement strand
GTTTGTTCATTCATTTGTTCATTCGATCATTTGTTAATCTGTTTATTCATTAATTTATTCTCCTTTTCATTGTTTATTTTTAGTCTGAAAATAAGCAAATGCAAGTATTTTTCTCTGAAAAAATGAGAATTGATTCCTTAATGGACCCAGGAATCATTACGCTGACTTGCAATCAGAGACTGCATCATTACAGCCCTTATGGTTTCCATCTTTACATCAGTATCTGCTGTTTTTCCTCTGATCTCAGACTGGAAATCTGCTATAAAAAGCTGCTCCTCCTGGGGCTGGCTTTTTTACCGCAGCAGCAACAGCAACAGCCGCTGGGTTTCTCTGGTGGCCACTGGTGCAGAGCGGACTGCACCTGCCCTCCACACAGCCCGCATCTGCTCCCAGCCTCCAAACCCAAGCATTGACTGCCAGACGAACACATACAAGAGGAGCATGATGTGCCCAAAGCACTCTAACCTTCCCTTTTTCCACCCTTCAACCGAAGATTGAGACTGAAGGAGAACAGACACATGTCACAAGGTCTGGGTGTGCATGTCCTGACTGTTTCTTTTTGCCAGAAGCTTTGTTGGAGAAAAAGCACAGTGTTCCTCTTAAGAAAAGGAATGGAAAAGCCCTGCAGGATGATGTTCTCTTTTTCCTTCCATTTCTGTGTCTTTCTCTTTCAACCTCGGTCCTCCTATATAACCTCTTTTTTTATTGAAAACTCACTCTAAGTGATGGGCCAAATGAATGGACCCGCTATATTGTGAAAGTCAGATAGGATACAGTTTGTCTTTTCATAAGTGGATGCTCTTGAAAAGATGACCCTGAATCATCTTTGTCTGGAGGTCATTACTTCAAAACACATTATGGTCTTCTTTTGAACATTTTTTTCAGTCCTGGCTTTATCAACAAAGGGTCACTGGAAAAAGCATGCCTCTTTTTATATTACTGCTAAAAATTGTTGCATATATATATATGTATATATATATATATATATATATATATATATATATATATATATATATATATATATATATATATATATATTAGTGCTGTCAATTGATTAAAAAAATTAACTAATTAATCGCACCTTTTTAAAAAAATTAATAGCGATTAATCGCGTTAAAATACTGAAACTTGTAATTTTGGCTATTCAAATGTAAAATTAATGTAAACGCAAGACAAAAACTATTTAAATTCAAAATATAATTAGACACCAATACTAGATTTTAAAATGATTAAGATTATACTGTTATTAAAATTCTACCGTGTAGCCTAAGCAGTGATTTTATTACCTTAAAGGAACACCGAGTCACGAAATGCGGAGGATTTTCTTTTTTGTTCGCCATGCGGTATCAACTTACAACAGAAGTTGAAAGTTAAAAATGAAACACCCGAAATTGGATGAAACTCTGGAGAGCCTGGTGATGCGACTAATTGTTTTATACTGAAACTTGCCTTCAAAAAGTGCTTCCTTTGTCTTATCCACATTTCTTGCATGTTGAGCACGTCCACCACAACAGGAAGTAAAAAAAATCTGCAACTGCGTTAATTGCATTATTTTTTTTTACACGTTAATTATTTAAAATTAATCGCATGCATTATATATATATATATATATATATATATATATATATATATATATATATATATATATATATATATATATATATATATATATATATATTAAGGGTATCACGATTTCGATTTTAATCGAAAATCGATCGAAATTTATGCTCGATTTCGATTATCGAATCAAAAAATAGAATCGTCGATGCTGCCACGCCCCCACGTCAGCTTGGCTTTCCAAGCGGGAAAAAACACGCTTGTTGAAGTGCTTGTTAAACTGTGCAGATGCAGGAGACCCGTCGACAGAGCTTAAACCTTCAGGGCTCGACAATAAGGACTGCCCGATAGCCCGGAGCCAGCGTGCGAGACGCTCGGGCCAGTGTACAGTGCTGCCTCTCACATAGACGTTTGTTTCGGAATCTGTCTCGTTTCCCCCGTTAGTTTGTTTGGCATATATCCAGCAGTTGCGCTCGCATCCGCGCCAAATCAGTCCGAGATCCCCTGAATGAGACGGCCTCTGCCCTACTGAGCGGATCGATTATAGTGAGAAAACAAAACAATGCAACGAACTAACGACCCAGGCTATATCACAGTGTATTATGATCGTGTAATAGCCATATATACGGCTATATGAAGAGAGAATGATGAGCAGGGCGAGATGTCATTCTTACCGGTAAATGCGAAAGTGAAAGCATGCTGAAATATTACTGAGAGCTGTTTATCCAGCCTGATCTCGGTTTATCCGTCAAAATTGACCGAAATTACTATCTGTTAATTTTTCCATATTTTAATCGTATAATATGTTGTATTAGGCCTGTCCAAGGCTGCAATTATTTCATCATAAATACAAATTGTGAAATGTTGCACTATAAAATAACTGTTCAAAAGTAGTTTATCATTTAATTTATTCATTTACTCCAGTGATTTTAAAGATGAAATTTCAGCTTCATTACTCCAGTCACATGATCCTTCAGAAATCACTAATATTAATTATTATTATATTTATTAATGGTAATAGTAATAAAAGCAATAATGTCTGGAGTAATAATTTTATTTGAAACTACATACAATAACAAAGTAGTTATTTAAAATTTTGATAAATATTTAACAATTTAACATTTTTAATAATAAATTAATTAATAATAATTAATAATAAATGTAGCCTTGTTGAACTGAATAAGTTTTCTTAAAAACATTTAAAAAATTACTGTAAATATACATACAGTGGAAGTCAGAATTATTAGCCCCCTTTGTTGTTTTTTTCTTTTTAAAATAATTCCTAAATTATGTTTAACAGAGCAAGGAAATGTTGATAGTATGTCTGATAATATTTTTTCCTCTGAACAAAGTCTTATTTGTTTTATTTTGGCTAGAATAAAAGCAGTTCTAAATTTTTTATGAACTATTTTAAGGTCAAATTTATTAGCCCCTTAGGCTAATTGTTTTTCAGACTGTCTCCAGAACAAACCATCGTTATACAATAACTTGCCTAATTACCCTAGCCTGCCTGGTTAACCTAATTAACCTTGTTAAGACTGCTTCAATCTTTTACTTTCACACTAGTACTTAGTCATTTTAGCAAACACCTCAGATACTGTTGGCTGGTTCCTGTTGGTTGTGCACCTTTTTTTACCGACGCCATAATAACGACACAGATCACTGCCTATTCACAAGAAAAAAGTGATTGACAGGTGGTAATTATGTGTGTAACTTGCCTTTATTCATTTACTGTATGATTTGTTTATGGGTAAAACAAAGACCATACAGGTCAGGTAGTTTAAACTGTAGGCTACAAATAATTCACTGCAGTCTTCATCTGAAAATGAAAAAATGTTGATGAATGGGTCAGGACAGAGAACCTTGGGAGCAGAGTGAAGTCAATTGCATGAGTCATAATGAACATCACCCAAGCAACGCATCAGTCTCAAGTGCCAAAAAAGACCTCTGGAATGATAAAAAAAGAGAAATGACTGCAATGAAGGATGAGAGATGATCAGGCCTTGGACACTTAATGTTGCTATTTTGTGTATGAGGTTGCCACTTTTCTTAACTTTCTGTTTATTTATTTTATAATGAATGCCTGCATTAAAGTGCAAGCTTACCCTCAAAAAATGAAATAATATTATTAATTACTCATGTTGTTCCAAATTCTTGAAAACTTTGCTTATCTTTGGAACCAAATTAAAATATGTTTAGTTGAAATCTGACTGCTCTCTTTATCCTCCATTGACAGCAAGGTTCCCAATTCAATTGTTCGGAAACGTACCAAAAACATCCTCAAAACAGTTCATGTGTCTTCAGTGGTATAACTGAAATATTTTTAAACATAATTCAACAGTTTGTTCTCCTACAAGCAGATAAACAACGTCATAAGGCTCTAATATTAAGCTAGATTTAGGTCATGACGTCAGGTGACCAAAATCCCATGTAAGCCCATGTAAGCTTCTAAAAACAATGTTATTTCATCGTCCAATAACAACGTGAAATGACACTGATGTTTGGTTTATTTTAGGTTGTGTGGGAAAGTGGCCAAACATCTTAAACCAACATCATGTTGACATCAAATACTTTATCAGGCAACAAAAAAATCCAGCATCTGATAGATGTTACAGTGGTAATGTCCACACAACGTCAAGCTGTAACATCATTAGACATTGATACTTAGCTGATTTTAAGTTGGACATTGACGTCGGCCTGACGTTGGGTTCTGACATCAACCCGATTTTCATTTTCAAGCATAATGCAACGTCAATCTGACATGTTTACATGTTTACATGCCTGCTAGGCTGTCAGTATAGGGTGTGGATATACATCACTGCACACTTGTCATGGTTGTCAGGTGCTTGCGCTCTGTCTATTCATGTTTGTTGTTGTCATGTGTGTTTGTGTTGTAGCCTTCCATGTGCTCTGTTGCATGTTTTGTTTATATCACGTGATCAGTGGGACTAACCAGCAGTTTCAGCTGATGACACTTAGCACACCTATTTAAGAGCGGAAAGCAAGGACATCATTGTCAGTTCGTTTCACTGTTTTATGATCTCTCTGTGTCTTGTCAGGGTCTGCTTGTGCTGGCCTGATGTCTTGTTGTGGTTCCTGATTCTGCGACTATTTTCCAAGCTGCTATCGCACACTTTTAGCTTTGTTGTTGAACTTTTTATTGTTAAATTAACTTTCACTTGCACTTGGATCCATTTGACTTTGTGTCATTACAATAACGTGACAACACTACTCATGAATGAACGCTATATACTAACTAATGCTCTCAGATTTCATCTAAAATTTCTTCATTTGTGTTGCAAAGATGAACGAAGGTCTCAGGGGTTTGGAATGTTATGAAGATGAATAATAATAACATCATTTTAATTTTGGGGTGAGCTTTCCCTTTCAGTTTTTGCCAGTTCCCACCTCCCTTTCCTCTGATTTGTAAACTTTGTTTCATTAGTGTTGGAGCGACATGCTGTCAGAGAGCCATCTCTGCTCGAGGAAATTTGCCATGCTGACGAGCTGGAATGAGTTTTCTGCCATGGAAGCTTTAGGCTGAAGCTCTTGCCCATTGTCCTTTTTGAGTATGGATGGACAGATTGTGTCTATGAGGGCAAAGAGGGATCGGCACCAAAGCCTAAGGCCTGCTGCAATCCACCATGATGGAGAGGAGCAAGTAGGGTGAGGAAATGAGGAGCTGAACAACACTCTCATATACCACAGATGAGCTCTGGAAAAATCAAAAGAGAAGTGACGACAATAGGAGTTGAGAATGGATCAGACTTGGGACACTTTTGTGGCTTTTTAATGTTAGTGTGGCAGTTATTCATGGGACTGTGGCTTTACTTTTTGTTTTGTGGATATTTATTTTGTCTTTAAAACTTAAATTTTCTAAAATTTAAATTATTTTATTAAATACTCACCCTTAATTCGTTGTTTCAATACCTTGAGGACTTCATTCATCTTCAGAACACAAAATGCATTTTTTAGATTAAACAAAGAGCTCTCTGACTTCCCATAGACAGCAACAGCCTTGAGATGTTTAAAGTCCAGAAAAAAAAAAAAAAACATTGTCAAAATGCTCTATCAACGACTACAATCTATCTTAATTCAATCATACGGATCTCTGAAATAATATTGTGTGCACAAAAAAAAGCAAAACTACTTTGTTCACCAATGATTTCTCTTCCTCATCTGGTCATCAGTGTGTGCATTTACTGCAGGTAGCATGACATACTTTTGTTAGAGTGGGCCGCACAGCACACAACCATTGTATTGTCTGTAGCAAACACACACCAAGATCTACTGTGGCTGACAAGAGGACACACTATTCTACACCATTCATTCATGCTGTCCACACACAAATTGATTTAGCCAACATAACAATTTTAAGTAGATTAAACTCAAAAATATTTATTTGTATCACAAAAATTTCAACAATTTTGTTGTCTCAGCTCATTTTAAATGCGTAGTTTGAACAAGCAGCAAAAATACTTTTTGAGTGTAGGCATTAACATTTTAGGACCATTAATGTATATGGAGGAGGGAGCGCTCAGGTTTACTCTAAATTAATCTTAGAGTAATTGTGTTCAGATAATGAAAGAAGGTCTCTGGGGGTTTGAACAAGATGACCATGAGTAATAACAGAATGATAATTTTTTGGGTGAATAAACCTTTAAGTGTTAACTAGTTCCATGTCTCCCTCTTCCCTGAAATTTGAACTTTGCTACACAGACTCATTCTGATTACATACCCCTATATACATTTCTGGAGAGACCAAAATACATCACAGGAGCTACGTTTTTTTTAGCATTTTTTGTTTTTGCTAATTGCTGCTGTGTGTGTTTTGTCAGATCTCAAGTTTCTCTCGCAAGTGACATTTGTGCCTGCTGTGCTCGCGTAAATCCACCACTGTCGACTTACTGACTGACCAACCGACCGATACCTCACCCTCCCCCTTCCCTAAACCCAACCAATAGTGTTTTAAAAAGCACAGATTAGCCCGCCCAACTACTTTCCTAAACCCAACTAAAAAAGCAATCCAGAAAAAGAAAAGCCCTCGCAGTAGCCTGATTTTCACCACATTTTCAGATTTTACCACATTCTCACCCTGTTATTTACTTATTTGTTTTATTGTTTGGCTTTTGTTTTTGTCTTAGATGCTTTCTGGAACCGTTCTTCACCAGACTCAAACCCCATTGTTGCAGTCAACTCTGCTCTGTGTCTCAGGTCCGCGGTCGTACATGTCGAGCTACCAGACAAGCTTATAACAGCGGAAACGCTGTCCACAATGGAGGTAAGCGGTCAGCTGGTAAGCAAGTAAAGGAACAGCATCATACCACCCAGTAGTGTTCGTTTTAAAGATGAAATGCAACCAGTCGTAGCTCTGGCTACATAATTTGTGATCTCCAGAAATGTATATACACTCTCAGAAAAAAAGGTACAAAATTGTACCTTTTAGGGTACAAATGGCCCGTCACTGGGGTGGTACCCTTAAGGGTACAAATTTGTACCTCATTTTAAAGGTACAAAATTGTACCTTCTACATTTGTACCCTTTAAGGGACAATTTTGTACCCTAGACACTGAAGGTACAAAAATGTACCTTTTTATATTATATAGTATTTTCAGGGTACTGACCCAGGCATTTTGATCCTTTGGTGACTGCAAGCACAAATAAATAAATAAAATATTTTGGTTCACAGATGTCCATTTTTATTTATTAATGTAGAAATATTTCATTACAACTCACAACTGAATGTGTAAAGAAATAAAATTACACAGCAAGTATAAAGCAGACATGTAAAACAGTAAAAAGAACAATTTAGATAAGAATAAAAACTAAATAATCTACACTTAATACAAAGACCACAAGAATACTGTTTAAGATTTATAAACACATTACACAGGCTACATCAAGTACTGCACTTTATAAAGTTCAAAGTGTTTGTCTTTAGTCAGAATACTCGGTCATAATAAATAATTTGTCATCAACATTTTCTCTGAATTTCTGAATGAAGGCAATGTTTCTCTATAAATTGCTTCAACAGTGCAGAAAACCGAATACATCAGTAGCCTCTTCCTCAACATCAGTAGATTACTCCTCATCATCCTCAAGTGGAGTTGTAATTTGTTGTAACACAATATGTGTTTATGCTTTTGATAAACATGACATGTAAAGCACTCATATCTGGAAAATGTTCTTTGATAGTCATTAGGACCACAAGTTATTTAAAAATTTGCTTTATGCATGAATGATAGCAGTGTGCTGGATTAACTTGATGATTGTGATTATCCCAAGAGCATGTAGAGAAACAAAAAACAAGGTTGATCACTCTGGTAACTGGAGTAGATCGAGGCTCGTCACCGTCCACCGTTATTCAAAACATTCCACTGCAGAAACATCAAGGTGTTCTTCTAGTAAGATGGATATGTCAAAAATGTATATTCGTCCACATCATTAGCCCGGCCAATCGCAATCCCATCAACTCTGAAAACTGCCGTGACTCGTCTTGTTAACACAGTTGTCCAGTCGGTGGCCTCCTCCTGTACTTGAACTGTAGGATGTGGTGAAGATGGTTCACTGTAAATGACAAAGCAATAATTACATTCATATCAGTCACTCTATCACTGATGAAGAGAAAATCAACATGCATAGAAAGTGAAATAATTAATATTCACTGATTAAAAAAAAAAAAGTATCACAGATTAAAAGACTAATATAAATTTCATTCATTCATTCAATTTCTTTTCGGCTTAGTCCCTTTATTAATCTGGGGTTGCCACAGTGGAATGAACCACCAACTTATCCAGCATGTTTTATGCAGCAGATGCCCTTCTAGCTGCAACCCAGTATTACGAAACACACACACACACACACACACACACACACACACACACACACACACACACACACACACACACACACACACACACACACACACACACACACACACACACACACACACACACACACACACACACACACACACACACACACACACACACACACACACACACACACACACACACACACACACACACACACACACACACACACACACACACACACACACACACACACACACACACACACACACACACACACACTTACCAAATTCAGTTATAGCGCATGTCTTTATACTTGTGGGGAAACCGGAGCACTTGGAGGAAACCCTCACGAACACTGGAAGAATATGCAAACTCCTCACACAAATGCCAACTGACCCAGCCGAGGCTCGAACCAGCGACCTTCTTGCTGTAAGGTGACAGCACTACCCACTGCGTCATCCTAATATAAAGAATATCAAGCATTATAAAATGCATTTATCACAGCATATACTGAACAGAAAACAACATACGCACCCGAGCACAACGAAATGTTGAAGTGTCTCCCTTAACAAGGCTGGCAACATGAGAAGTGCTGCTGTAAAATCAATTCCTGGAACATAAAATGTGGCATACAAACAAATATGAAGGAATCCATCCAAAGCTAGAATTTAATAATATTAATCAAGTGGAGAAAGTTTAGAAAGAGTACCTTAGAGTCAGGTCCATAGCATTCTTCAGTTGATCTCTCATCTTTCAATGAAAACCTAGAAAATAATTTTAAACATGTGGGTGTACATTTATTGTTGTTTGTAAGTAAAAACCTACAAATTTAAAACAGTATGTAAGCCATTAAAACCATGGTATAGATAATGAGACATACTTACATCTTGTAACTGAGCCATGCTTTCATATGACATGCCTTCATTGCTCTGATGCTGTTAGGCTGCATTCTGTTGTTCAATCTTGTCCTGAAAAACAATTGGAAACTTCAAAAACTTCTGAAAAGCAATAAGATAAAGCAATAACTATTTATTTATTTTGAGATGTTAATAAAATAGGTAAAATAGCTCAAGGTACCAGTTTCAGAACAGATGAGACAAATTATTACATTAAAGAACAAAGTATAACTTAAAACGTCGATTTATACAACGTGGTATGTTAATAATTTTACATTAACATAAGTATAACGTTAAACGATAGTAAAGCACCAACTGTCACGATCCGGTAAAGGGAAAAAGGAGCAAGGACCCAAGCGCAGAGTGAAGTAGGATTTATTAATTAAAAAATAAAATAAAAGGCAAAATAAACAACCCCGAGGGGGAAAACACTTCTACAACAAACAATAAATCAAACAAACAAACAAACAAACTTGACTGGGCAGACACGACAAGGCAGGACTGGACACAGCAAGACAGGTAAACATCGACAACATATGATGACGAACTCGCAAAGGACTGAAAACATGAGGGGGATTATAAAGCAAAAAGTAAATTGACACACAGGTGAACATGACAAACTAATAATGGGTTAACAAGGAGGGTGGGACTAGACAATAGACGGGAGAGCGCATGACACAGAGAGACAATACAAGCCATGCGCTCACATAACACAACACTGAAGCACACGACAAAAGCACGTGACCACAATGTAAACACCGAGCCACGTGCTTTGACAAAAGACGCAAGACACGAGCACACGATGAATGAACTCACCATGCGCTCACATATGCAGCATGCATGCTTCATCCCAGCGCCGACCAAAACCGAAACCAACAAGACTGAGACGCTGGGAATGAAACACCATGCTGCTGACAGACGAAAACACAAACACGAGTACAAGAGCGCACGCGTCTGAGGGACGCAGAGCGCGCACGCGGCCGCGTCAAGCAGGAGCGCGCACACTCTGCGTACACCCACGACGGCGCGCGCGCACACAGAGACAGAAACAGGACCGGACACGAGTAGTGTCAGAGATCCGCCACCAAAACAAGAATTTACAAGATCAGAGTGGCAGAACCCTGACACTACCCCCCCCCAAAAGGGACGCCACCTGGCGTCCCTAAAGGGAACATCCAACAAGGTACAAGACAGACAAGAAACACCACAAGACAACAAAACAGGCAACATCAACAAACACAAGACAGGGAGGTGAACAGGCAAGACATGAAGGGGGGGAGGGAGGGGAGCCAAGTCAGACCCAACAAGACAAACAAGGGAGGGATGGGAGGGCAAAACCAGGGAGGATCAGGAGGGACAGTCCAGGACAGGTGCAATGGGTCAGGGACCCCGGCAGGGAACCAGGGTGGAGCCGGAGGATCAGTCCAGGGTGGCAGAGGCATGCTCCAAGGTGGAGCAGGAGGGACAACCCAAGGAGGATCGGCCTGGGATAGCAAGGCAGGAGGCCTGTAGGGAGCTGGCTGGGATGAAGGCCTGTGGGGAGCCGGCTGGTCTAGAGGCGACTTAACTAAAGCCGGCGGGGCTGAAGACCAGAGGGGAGCCGGCGGGGCTGAAGACCAGAGGGAAGCCGGAAGGGCTAGGAGCCGGGCTGGGACCGGCTGGGCAAGACGTCTGGGGTGCGCCGGCAGGGCAAAACGTCTGGTTGGGGCCGGCAGGGCAAGACGTCTGGTTGGGACCGGCAGGGCAAGGAGCCGGGCTGGGGCCGGCAGGGCTAGACGTCTGGTAGGTGCCGGCAGGGAAAGACGTCTGGTAGGTGCCGGCAGGGAAAGACATTTGGTAGGTGCCGGCAGGGCAAGGTGCCGGGCTGGAGCCGGCTGGGCAAGACGTCTGGGTGGTGCCGGCAGGGCAAGGAGCCGGGCTGGGGCCGGCAGGGCTTGACGTCTGGGTGGTGCCGGCAGGGAAAGGAGCCGGGCTGGGGCCAGCTGGGCAAGACGTCTGGGGTGCGCCGGCAGGGAAAGACGTCTGGTTGGGGCCGGCAGGGAAAGGGGCCGGGCTGGGGCCGGCAGGGCAAGGAGCCGGGCTGGGGCCGGCAGGGCTAGACGTCTGGGTGGTGCCGGCAGGGCAAGACGTCTGGGTGGTGCCGGCAGGGCAAGACGTCTGGGTGGTGCCGGCAGGGCAAGACGTCTGGGTGGTGCCGGCAGGGCAAGACGTCTGGGTGGTGCCGGCAGGGCAAGGAGCCGGACTGGGACCGGCACTGAGCTGCGCTCTGGGGCTGGAGCCGACACTGGAGGGCGCTCTGGGGCTGGAGCCGACACTGGAGGGCGCTCTGGGGCTGGAGCCGACACTGGAGGGCGCTCTGGGGCTGGAGCCGACACTGGAGGGCGCTCTGGGGCTGGAGCCGACACTGGAGGGCGCTCTGGGGCTGGAGCCGACACTGGAGGGCGCTCTGGGGCTGGAGCCGACACTGGAGGGCGCTCTGGGGCTGGAGCCGACACTGGAGGGCGCTCTGGGGCTGGAGCCGACACTGGAGGGCGCTCTGGGGCTGGAGCCGACACTGGAGGGCGCTCTGGGGCTGGAGCCGACACTGGAGGGCGCTCTGGGGCTGGAGCCGACACTGGAGGGCGCTCTGGGGCTGGAGCCGACACTGGAGGGCGCTCTGGGGCTGGAGCCGACACTGGAGGGCGCTCTGGGGCTGGAGCCGACACTGGAGAGCGCTCTGGGGCTGGAGCCGACACTGCAGCAGAGGTCTTCCTCTTTAACCTCCGCTTTTGAGTGCGGGTCAGCCCTTGCGGGCTGGACATGTGTTGGGAGGTGGCGCTGGTGTAAGGGATCCTCTTCTCTTGAAGGATCACTCTCTCCTTTAGCTGCAGAGCAGAGGGCAACAGAGAGCTGGGATTGGGATGTTCGCCATAAGCAGCCTGATGAACCAAATGCTCCACAAACTGATGGTAAGATAGCCCTCCCAATTTCAGCATCTGCTGGATATTGAGGGGCTTGTCGAGGGCATAGTTAAGGAGGTTCATCAGGGCTTGATCATTAAACCCCAGCCCCTCTGCTGCCACACAAAATCTAGCCGCAAAACTTTCCACCTTCATGCCACGTTGCCGCAGCGACTGCAGACTGATGAGCTGCAGTATGCGGCTGGAGAAGGGGCTGTCTTCACTCTGCTGGGTCCTCATTTTTGGCGAGTTCGTACTGTCACGATCCGGTAAAGGGAAAAAGGAGCAAGGACCCAAGCGCAGAGTGAAGTAGGATTTATTAATCAAAAAATAAAATAAAAGGCAAAATAAACAACCCCGAGGGGGAAAACACTTCTACAACAAACAATAAATCAAACAAACAAACAAACAAACTTGACTGGGCAGACACGACAAGGCAGGACTGGACACAGCAAGACAGGTAAACATCGACAACATATGATGACGAACTCGCAAAGGACTGAAAACATGAGGGGGATTATAAAGCAAAAAGTAAATTGACACACAGGTGAACATGACAAACTAATAATGGGTTAACAAGGAGGGTGGGACTAGACAATAGACGGGAGAGCGCATGACACAGAGAGACAATACAAGCCATGCGCTCACATAACACAACACTGAAGCACACGACAAAAGCACGTGACCACAATGTAAACACCGAGCCACGTGCTTTGACAAAAGACGCAAGACACGAGCACACGATGAATGAACTCACCATGCGCTCACATATGCAGCATGCATGCTTCATCCCAGCGCCGACCAAAACCGAAACCAACAAGACTGAGACGCTGGGAATGAAACACCATGCTGCTGACAGACGAAAACACAAACACGAGTACAAGAGCGCACGCGTCTGAGGGACGCAGAGCGCGCACGCGGCCGCGTCAAGCAGGAGCGCGCACACTCTGCGTACACCCACGACGGCGCGCGCGCACACAGAGACAGAAACAGGACCGGACACGAGTAGTGTCAGAGATCCGCCACCAAAACAAGAATTTACAAGATCAGAGTGGCAGAACCCTGACACAACAATTCTGGATATGAGAGTTTGTGGACACTCCTCAACATTAATGTAACTTAGACACTGAAACGAAAATATGTAGCATACACACGCCACGTTTGTAACGTGTTTGTAACTTATATAACCGTCTAAAATTACATTTCAGCGGTCAACCGTGGCTAGAAAATTGCCTCAAAATATAAAACATTATCGATAATTACAAATTTCCAGTATTAATAACAAAAGGTTTTATATCAAGGTATATGAAGACTTTAGTCGCGCGAGCTCCGGGCCACACCGCACATTACTCACGGCCTGATTCCGGTGCACGGATACGGCAGCGTCGGCTCGCTTCTGCCGCCGCAACTGGCCCGAGTGTATTTTGTTAATTGGGTTGCGATTATATTCCGCCGTGGCAACACTAATTAATAAATCAGTAACGTAACGTAAGATATAAGGCGCGAATACGTAACGTAGGCAATAAAGGGAACTGTTACACCGAGAAAACTAAAAGCATATAGTACTCACCGTCTATAACGTTATATCCCTCGGTGACTTCGATATCACATTGTAGTAACTTCTTTAATAAGCTGCAGAAATCTTAGCAAACTCCATCCTGCAGGCCAACATACACCAGGCAGTCCGGAGCACTTAAAGCGGGGGAAAGCCGAGACCCGAGAGTCAGACAAAATCAACAGAACACGGCTTCACATGTAAAAATGACACTGAAAATATATCTTTAATACATTCTTACCTGAAAAGTGTGGACTCCAAAATAGACTTTTCTTTGAAAAGCGTGCGAAGTTCTGTGTAAACAGCCAGCATACTCTACCGACCGCCTCAGTAACATACTATAACGTCTCAACAAGCCAAATTCTTAAAGAGACAGCAACATCACCACCTGTATGAAGATGCTGTCACTGCATGGTTCTTACTTCTTATTCTACATCACATATACTATAGGGTCTTAAACAGTAAGCAAAGACCAGTATTTACGTTTTAAATGATTAAAATTACATTCAATTATAAATTTAATTATTAACATTTTTGAGAAAAAATGTAATTTAAATACATGAAAAAAAAATTAATTATTAAAATATTTAATTCAATTTATTTATTTATTATATTTTTTAATGATGTATTTTAGTATTAATGTTTAGTATTAATACATTTAAATTAGTGTTATATAGTGTCTTGATCTTATCATGAGCTGAGGGTACAATTTTGTTCCTATAGGGAAACAAAATATATAATTGTACCTTTAAAGGTGCCAAATTGGTCCTTTACGGTACAATTTTGTATCCAAATGTGCTATAAAAGGTACAAAAATGTACCTTTCAAACCTAAATCTGGACATTTGTACCTTTATAGCCCATTTGGGTACAAAATTGTACCCTAAAGACCAATATGGGACCTTTAAAGGTACAATTTTATATTTTGTTCCCTCTAGGAACAAAATTGTACCCTCATTGTACCTTTTTTTCTGAGAGTGTAGGGCTGGTTTTTTAGAATGAACTTATATTGGAACTTTGTAATATTGGTTGTATTATATAGTATGGGGGCTAAAGGAAAATGCCTGACCATCCACCATGATGGAGGCAGCATTCAGAGCTAGGGAATAGGGGTTTTGTGTGGTGTTTACCTGCCTGTAAGTTTTTGTTTAACACAGATACCTTAAAAAGCTAGTTTAGTTTTGTTTGATTAGGGTTAGACCAAACCTCTCTAAATATCTGCAACCTTCCAGGATGACTACCTCTGGCATAAGGGAAGGACAATTTGCTACCATTTGTTAGAGTGGATTGTTGGATTAAGACACAAATTAGACAGAAGCATCCAAAAGCAAAAAAACAATAAAAAAAATGTTAACGAAAGTTATAGTTTTATAGCATTCTGCATCTCTTGATGATCCTAGGTTGATTAAAATGCAGAACAAACTTCCGTCGCCTCTATCGCTAAATCATTTTAAGCTCTTCTTTGAAATATTATAAAACAGTAGAATAAGCAGTTTCTCTTTCAGTAAAGTAGCTTGAAGTGCATGTCCACACCCCTGCCCCATGCGTCAGTGCCTTTTCTGTGGTGCTTCAGAGCAAAGCCTGCTAAAGCAAAGAAAGAAGAAAGAAAAACTACTGACAGATGCTGCAGATAATCCGCACTCAGACGCACATAAACACAGTTCAAAAAATTTAAGCCATCAAAGAGTGAAACACTCTTTCACTCAGGCAGAGTTTGCTGCGAGAGGCGTTTTTTCTCCATTCTATAGAACTCGCTTGTGGCTTCTGAAGAGAATAATATTTAATTTGCAGCTGCCTTTAGACAGTGTGTATAGAGGAGAGAGAGAGAAAGAGAGAATGGGCCTATGAGGGCAAGAAGACATCAGGGGGTTTACTCAGCATGTGCGCACACACAGTACCATAAGAGCATCTCTGATGTGGCATATCAGGCCTCTCAGGGAAAAAAAAGTTCTAGAAAAGGACTAGATTTCCCGCATGCAGTGCTTTGTTGTGAATATAGGCTTTGCTAGCTATTTTTGTAAATGCACTTTGAAGAGATAAATCCTGAGATTATTAAAAAAATGTTTTGTTTTGTTTTTGGTTCTGTTTATTAGTGCCATTTGCAAGCTGTGTTTCAGATCATTCTCTTTCATCCAGCTCGAAAAGCTGAGGCTGAGAATTATGAAAAAAAAAAATCTAACAAAATGAAATTGGACGTAAATTTTCCCTAATGTGTTTTATTTCCTTTTTCTGTCTTCCCCTGAAATGTGTGATGTTTGTATACGGTCAGAGGGTTCTAATATTGCTACATGTAAAAGTGTAAATAAAGGCTTTTTATCATCATCATCATCATTATCATCATCATATTTTCTGAAGTTATAGCATATTTTTAAGTTTTCTATTTGTTTCTTTATTTCACTTTTTTTTTATAATTTTTTTTTATAAATCAATCCCACTTGATATTAAGTGTCCTTAACTACTATGTACTTACATCAAAAATAAAAAAATGTACTTACTGTGTTTATGATGTATTTGAGAAAACTTGTGGTGCTTTTGAGTTGGGATAGAGGTTGGGTTATGGACAGGTTTGGTGGCATGGGTAGGTTTAAGGGAGGTTTAAGGTGTAAGGGGTGTTCAAAAGTGTATTTACAAATGTTATTACAAAAGTTAATGACAGATGTAATTACATACATGTATTTAATCAAGCATAAGTACACAGTAAATACATGTATAACACAATAAGTATATTGTAACAAACTATTAATTGTTGTGTAAGTACATATTAATTAAGGCTTACTTAATATAAAGTGGGAATGACCAATAACATGTAAATGCTTTAACACATCCAAGTTAAACTAAACAAAGTAATCTGACAGCAACTTATAGCTTTGATTAAGTGGCTAAATTGTATTAATTTGTAAGATGTCCTTTCTTCAACGTTTTTCTTATCTCCCAGAAAGGAGTAGGGTTAGACGTGGGGTTTGTGGCTCTTTAAAAAGCGTGCATTTTCCAACAAATAAAATTATTTTATTGTTTATTTTATTGTTCACTTTTCTGACAAGACATAAAATGGTTGTGTTTCCTTGTGAGATCTAACTGGTCTAAGCATTATGATCTCACAGCAAATCGTAACTTTTTTGATTTAGTGGCTAATGATAATTCGTATAAATTCGTACAATCATTCATTCATTTTCTTTTCGGCTTAGTCCCTTCATCAATCTGGGGTCACCACAGCGGAATGAATCGCCAACTTATCCATCACGTTTTTTTTTTTTTTATTACGCAGTGGATGCCCTTCCAGCCGCAACCCATCCCTGGGAAACATCCACACACACTCATTCACTACGGACAATTTAGCCTACCCAATTCACCTGTACCGCATGGCTTTGGACTGTGGTGGAAACCGGAGCACCCAGAGGAAATCCACGGGAATGAAGGGAGAACATGCAAACTCCACACAGAAATGGCAACTGACTCAGCCGAGGCTCGAACCAGCGACCTTCTTGCTGTGAGGCGACAGCACTACCTACTGCGCCATTGTGTCACCATTTTGTACAATCTCATTTGTACAGTTTAGTAGGATTTGCTTATCCCCCAATGAAGGCTGGGTTAAGGGGTGAGGTTTGGGGCCATACCCCCTTTTTAAAGGGCCATAAAACGCCCCTGTCTCAGCAGGCCGTTTTCACACCTCTAGTTTTAAAACAGTCAGGAAAGTGGGTGAGTTCAGCTTTGCTTAGGTGGAAGTGTTGAGTGGTTTTCACAGCGGCAACACAAACACAGACGCAGGGGAGATAGACAGTGACTACATTTACATAGACATTAGTAATCTAATTATTCGCCTTAATCTTAATTAAACAATATTATGATTAGTGTGTTTACATGACTTGCTTTTGAATGTTCCTTTCATGATCCCGTGTTATTATAGCATTAGTTTAACGTCATTGCGTCACCACACTATTCATGTTTTCCTCCGAAGTTTCATTTAATTTTTGGTGTTTCATTCTTAATTTGTTGACTTTGACTGCAGTTTGGCAATTTTACTTTCATTCAAGGATATTTCATCCATAAGTAATTGCTGGAAGAGTTTTGAATGTACAGAATTTAATACTGCACGTCAAATGGGATCAAAAGAAACTCTACATTTCTCGAGTAGATGCAGAGTAAGTGCGGTAAGTGCAGAGACTAGCGTCAAACAGCCTGTGTTATACAAAAATCCTACGCAGTGGTAATGGTTTGATTAAGGTGTTTACATGTTTACATTTGGAGAGCAAAATTTACAGCAGATCTTTCAGTCCATAATATTGTAGTGATATTAAAATACTGTAAACGTAGTAAACTAAATCATTTTGACAAATGTATGTCTTTAAAAACTAAGAGTACTGCTGAAGATACAAACAAACTTCGCCATCTGAAAAAACATAAACAAAGACACTGATCGCACACTTACCAAATTCGTAGAGACAGAACAATCCACATGAAATGGAGCAGTGTCTTTTTAAAAGAAGACGAGCTGCAAATCTGCATATCACCATTTCCAGATTCAAAAAGCTCTCGGGTAAAAAATGTTCCTTACCAACCTATTTTTGTCATGTGTTAGCAGACAGCTGTTGTCCACACATGTGGGTCCAAACGTGAGCTGTGCTCTCATCGTGAAGAAAAGGAAACAAAACCTTTGTTGCGGCATATTTATAAACGCAACACTGCGACTCGTGTCTCTAAACAATTCTTCTTCCACTTGTTTTAATTAGGGTTTCAACACAACGTGTCGTCGCTCAGAACACTGTAACAGGTAAAAGGAGTCTTCAGAGCTATCATGCATATTAATGAAGTAGCATCTTATTCACAATAGAGATTGCTGATAAGTTTGAACCAAGTCTTTCTCATAAATTAGTGATGGAAGCTTAAAGATGTCACTTTGTACCGGCCGATACGTCCAGTCTCCACTAGGGATGTGCACATCGACGCTCGAGTATCGATATATCGATATTCAGAAGCTTCTGATTTAGTATCAATATTTTTTTAAGTCTCAATATTTCAACTATATTTTAATAATTTTTGCACAACTAAATGTTATAGCGCTGTGATGCTTTGTAAGACGCTACACTAATCAATCTGCGGCGGAACGTCATGTGAGCGTTCATGTGCCTTTCAGATAACTTATGTACTCAACACACGCAAGTCACACACTTCTGCATTATGGAATGACGATGGCAGAGAGGTAACGCAGCATATTGTCGTGCTCATTAGCTAAAAAGCATTGCACGAGTCTCCCTCTGTCCGACTAAAGACATTATAGGAGAATTTTAAAGGAGGCAAACCTCTCTCTCTCTCTCTCAATTAAGTTCAATAATTGCTTTATTGGCATGACAAATGTTACAAATGTTTTGCCAAAGCATTTATAAAGTTTACATTCAAAAGAACACACACATCCATACACACACACACACACACACACACACACACACACACACACACACAGACATATATATATAGTAATACACAGCAAATAATAGTATAGTATTATAATATATAGTATAATAATAATAATAATAATAATAATAATAATAATAATAATAATAATAATTAAATACAAACAAAAATAAATAAATAAAATAATAAATCAGAATAATAAATCAGCTCTCTCTTTCTTTCTCATTACCATTGGGTGAATAGGAATAAGTGTGTGTGTGTGTGTGTGTGTGTGCGTGCGTGCGTGCGTGCGTGCGTGTGTGTGTGTGTATCTGTGCAGTGTGTATATACAGTATGTGTGTATGCAGTGTGTATATGTAATATGGTCAAGTGTGTGTATGCAAATTTACATATAATGATTAATGATTATTTTTATTAACATTATTTAGAAAATTACATTAACATTTTAAATAATAAGTGGTATCGATATCGGTATTGTAAAAATTTTAACAAAAATTATCTGTATCATATCGAATTAAAAAATTGTAACATCGCCCATCCCTAGTCTCCACGCTGGAATTAACACAATGATCTCATTGCCGTGATGCAGCTTCAAAATTTATTTTCAACTGGAGGATCGAATTTGCTTGAAATAACATAAAAACAACCAATTTTCACTTTTTACTGAAACATATATTAGTGTCCTAATAGTGTTTTTAGCAACATGGGACACATATTTGACGGTCAGCATCTCAAAAAATCTGTTTTGGTGTCTTGTGACCCCTTAAAATCATACATTTTTGTATGACTGAACTCAAATTGGCCACTAAACTGACAAAAAATTGTTACTTTTCCTTGTGAGATTAGGCTGTTCCAACAATTTACACACAGAGAAAGTTTGTAATATGTATTTTTAGTTAAACTAATTTTTTTTTTTTAGTTTTAAGTGTCTATTTAATTATAAAAGTGAGGTCTTACAACTTTTTATGATATTAGCACAAAATATGTTTATTTTAGATTGATTCATAATCCTAATTCTAACTGTGTTGATTCCCAGTCATTAGAGTTTGTGACATCTTAATGTACAATCATATGTATCTCTTTGCTTTTATGTGTGAAGAATACAGTCACAACTATAGGAAATACTGAAGAAGTGTTATTTTTCAGCTCAGTGTGATATTCTTGCTTTCTCCATGCGTCGTGCTGGGCCTAACCTGAGGTGTGACTGTTTTTGGAGGTGTCTGGCAGACAACGGGCTCAGACAGTGTCTGGGACTCATGCGGGGCCGACTGCTGGTAGGGAAGCTGCATTCAGTCACCCTACGGCTGAGAGAGACAAACAGCCCAGCACAACATACTCATCACTCACACATCCCATAATCCATCACTGCGCTGTGTTTAAGAGGACGAGAGGACTGTGTTTTAGTCCTCTAATACTTGGGGATGCACACACACAGTAAAAAAACGCACACACAAACACACACACAAACCTACTTGCTCACAATGCAGAGTCAGCAGCAATAGAAAGCAGTAAGCTGAAAAGATATTCAAACTCCACAGTAATTACTGTGAATATACCTGACTGTGGGCTTTTCAAGTAATCGGGGGTTCATTTCTTCTTTTTGACTTCTAAAATATTCCCAAGAATGATTATCTTTACTTTTCGGCAGTTTCCTTTTTCTTGTGAGCTGACACTTACACTGAAATCTAGAACATTTTTATGTTTTCAAGCTGCAATGCCATCCGGATAGATCAGTGTTGCATGTATAATAAACATTCTGATACATTGGGATTTTTAAAATGCTAATCAAAAACTAATCTGTTTTGTATTATGTTCTACAATAATGAATGTAAATGAGCTGGTGTTCAGTGACTTCAGTCGTCGATTCATTTGTAAATATCAACAGTCTGTTTTCTTTGTCACAACAAACCTGTTGTCTTTGTAACGACTAAGCAGCTCTCTCTAGAAAATTACGGCTGTTTCAAAACCGTTATGACAGGAACATGTAAAAAAAAGACCTTTTAATGATTAAAAACTGCGCCACAGATTGTTCATGTTGAGAGAATCTGCGGGGAGTCGAGAAGATGAAAAACAATTAAAAGTCAGATGAAGATAAATACTGAACGGAACAGTCTGGAAAACCTCACAGGTATTGAAATATTTGTTTAGCGAGATTCATTATAAGAGGAATTTACACTCCTTTTTTTTCAGAGGCAATTTGATCTAGTTTGTAAATTAGACAATAAATTGGATGAGTGAAGCGCGACGAAGGTCAGACAGATAAAGGAAACTGGCTGGAAATTAAGCAAATGGCATTGTTATAAACCATGGATGAACCTCAGAGATCACAATATACAAACTACAACAGACAAAATTACATTTAAAGAGACAGTTCAACCAAAAATCAAGCATTTTGTTAGGCAACTATTGTTGCAAGTTGTGTTGTTGTCAACACAAACCAATCATTCAGTGTTACTGTACCCATAGTTCAAATGAAGATTTGCAAGCAGTAAACACTTCTTTCCCAGTATTGGTCGCAGCTGAAAGAACATCTGCTGTGTAAAAACATGCTGGATAAGTTGGTGGTTCATTTCTCTGTGGCGACCCCTGTCCTAATGAAAAAAAGGAGGAAAATTAACAAATTAGTTACATGTCTATGTGAAACTACAGTTTAACCAATTATTAAAGGAACATTCTACTTATTTTGGAAATTAAACAGTTATACAGTTGCGTTTTACTATTTTTAATCCATTCAGCCAATATCCAAATCAGACGGGAGCACTTTTAGCTTAGCTTAGCATAAAGCATTGAGTCAGATTTGACCATTAGCATCTCACTCAAAAAAATTAAAAAGAGTTTCAATATTTTTCCTGTTTAAAGCTTGACTATTCTATGTTTAGTGTTACAGCTGCAGAGCATGTGCACATAGTATCCTTTTTGTGTGGCTGTAAAACAATAATTACTGTTTTGCGTTTATGTAAGGGGTATTTTTTGGGTTTGGTTAGCTGTAGCTTTAATAAAACACAATAGTTTGGACTAATGTATAAGATATTAAATAAACTAATCAAATGCTTATGTACATTTGTACAGCCCACTTAGGGCATACTCACACTATGTACCTTGAACTGGGCCAAAGCATGCTTGTCCTCCCTCCCTTCTCTTCCGACGGCCCTCACTCATATTACATTTGGGCCTGGGCATGCTTACGTCATCGATGATGTGCTGTTCAGTAAGTACTTTTGCTCAGCACAGTCGAGATTTCTTAATTTATATCAGAGCACTCACACTTCTCAAACGATCCAGGAAACGGGCCTGGGTACGGTTCGGATAGCATAGTGTGAGGCCCTTAGAGCTCTAGTCCCACCAATTTAGAGATGGCTCCAACTTTTGTTTATTTCTAGTTTGTACATTTAGTATGTGCAGTTTGTTCAACATATTCACACAGCAATTCGTAACTTTTTGATTTTGCGGTTAATTCGCAATATTTTTTTTATCTTATTTGTACAATTTAGTACAATTTGCTTATCCCCTAATGACGTGTGAGTTGCATACCATGCCTCCTTTTTAAAATCGTACATTTTTATATGAATCCGTACAAATTAGCCACCTAACTGGCAAAACATAAAATACTTAGGTTTCCTCCTTTATCAGGCTAGTTTATTCCATTAATTTACAAATTTCACAAACTTATAGTTTTTCGAACAATGATATATGTTATTGCAGTAAAGCAAAGAGGTCAATTGGGGAATACATCTTTGTTTTACTTCTTTTTTCCCCTCTGTGGAACAAAAAGATGTTTTGAAAGAATGTCTATATTGCTCTTTTCCATCCAAGTACAATGAATGAGCATCACAGATTTTAGCTTTTAATAAGGAAACAAAAACATAAAAACTATAATAAAAGTGGTCCATAAGGCTTTTAAAAGTCTAATTAAAAAATGTTTCAAAATCTTCTAATGCTGTATTGACCTTATTATAAAATGCAGAAGTGCGCCTGTTTTCGCGATTGTCTTAGAACTTCCGATTTAGTCGCCTATGGGAGAAATGACTAGGAATAATAAACGGCAGAAAACGGTCAAACTACTTGCTCTACAAACAAATGTTTCCATGACTATACAGACCAAGTAGAATAATATAATAAGAAAATATCAAATTGCAAAATCAAGCAGCATAATGAGCAGTTTTTAACGTCAAAAAATGAATGCAAGTGAATGAGACCGGAAGTCTCAAGCCAAAAAGATTCAAATGGCAGCGCCCGCTCCGGAGAATAAGGTGAATAATTGTTCTGGGTAAAAAAGGATTAGAAATTACCTAGAAAATTAAACTCACTTACCATTCTATTTTTTAAAAAGTGATAAAACATATTATATAAAAATATAAGCACTAATATGCTTTATCATATACATTTAAGTTAAATGAATTTAATAGAGCACAACACTGATGCAAGTTTTTCATGTTTAGTTGCCTATATAAAGCTGCCATGTAAGGAGCTATATGAAAATGACGTGGCTGGAATTTTTATTTCAGATCACAACAATATATTACATCTCATGTACTTAAAACTTTTTTTAAATCCTAAGGGGAAAAAAACTTCACTGTATGTCACAGTCATAGTAATAAACAGATTTTTTTGCAGTCTGAATGCAATAGAGCAGGGGTGGCCAACCCTGTTCCTGGAGAGCCACCTTCCTGCAGATTTCAGTTGCTACCCATATCAAACACACCTGAACCAATTAATTAGGACCTGAACACCACGTGATAATTACAGGCAGGTGTGTTTGATATGGGTTGCGACTGAAATCTGAAGGAAGGTGGCTCTCCAGGAACAGGGTTGGCCACCCCTGCAATAGAGCAACCAGCACATTCTTCAAAATGTCTCTTTACAGGAATAACAAAAAGACAAGACATAGAGTATAAAAAGCTGACACAATTTCCATTTTCATTTGAAATATCCTTTTAACTATAAATAACATTCCCACTTGGTCTCCCAGTGGATTTGTTTACGGTATCAGAAGACCTTTTAGTTTGACAGTATTAGTATTTATAGTCCCATTGATCCTCAGGCTCACAAAGGCTCCTGTTTGAAGATTCATAATGTTGAAAGAGCCCAGCAACTTGTGACAAAGGACTCTCAGTATGGATTTATGAGGCCTGACCTGTCTCTAAGGGTCTAGTGATCAGGCAGGACCAGGGTTTGGTCCAGGGCAAGACTGATTTAGTGAGGGAGAAGTGGATGTTGGCCTCAGGCCTCCTGGTCTCTCATGTCCACTGATCCAGGATAACTATGAGGATTTATGTGCACAGCCGTCTGACTAGTGCAGCTCAGTGTAATAATGAGATCACCTTCAGGGGCCGCAGCTCGCTCTCCTCTTTTTACACACACATCTCTCTTACTATGTGTTTGGCTTGAGCAGTCTTCCAAATAGAATTTTCTCACAAACTCTTGACAAATTAGCATGTTTATTGCCTAAAGCAAATCCTCTGATATGCATTCATTTTTTAAGTCGAAGTTTAATGCATTTTTTATTTTATCAATAGGAAACATATCATATTGGCTGGGATTTTTATTATTCTTTTTTTAATCAATTGAATATGCATAGCTTTTGTGAGAGAGAATATAAAAGTGCAATTTAATGTATTGTGATTCATTTAATGCATTTAGCACTTGTATAATGATGTTGCAGACTCTCGCAAGTAGTGACACTTTCGTAGGTATCTTTATCAATTTTCATTTGTGTACAATAATTGGGGCGCATTGATCTGAGACAGTTAACATAGCTAAGTGTTTTCCAATGTAAAGTCAGATCCTGCTGTATAAAGTGATATTTACAGCTATGAGGATACACAATGCAGCCAGAGGAGGGAAGATCTTCTTTCATTCTGCATTTTAATCACACAAATACAAATTATGGTAAACTATATATACAGTTGAAGTCAGAATTATCAGCCCCCTTTGAATTTTTTCTTCTTTTTTAAATGTTTCCCAAATGATTTTTAACAGAGCAAGGAAATTTTCACAGTATGTCTGATAATATTTTTTCTTCTGGATAAAGTCTGATTTGTTTTATTTCAGCTAGAATAAAAGCAGTTTTTAATTTTTAAACACCATTTTAGAGACAAAATTATAAATATTTATATATAATATTTTATATATATTTTACGATAGTCTATGGAACAAACCATCGTTATACAATAACTTGCCTAATTACCACAACCTGCCTAGTTAACCTAATTAACCTAGTTAAGCTTTTAAATGTCACTTTAAGCTGTATAGAAGTGTCTTGAAAAATATCTAGTCAAATATTAATTACTGTCATCATGACAAAGATAAAATGAATCAGTTATTAGAAATGAGTTAATAAAACTATTTTGATTAGAAATGTGTTGAAAAAATCTGCTCTCTGTTAAACACAAATTGAGGAAAAAATAAACAAGGAATCTAATAATTCAAGGGGGCTAATAATTCTGACTTCAACTGTATATATATATTTACAGTTGTTCATTCAAAATTATTAGCTACTGTAAAATTTTTATTTAAAATATTTTTAAAATGCTACTAAACAGTAACAAGAATATGAATGTGTAGGCCTACTTGAACATAAAATATATTTCAGTATAAGGCCTCATTTACACTAATACATTTCAGTTTTAAAACAGTATTTTGGCGCTCGAAAACTCTGGCGTTGAGTGGACGGATGGCGTAGCCATAGCAAAACTTATGCGTTTTAAAACGAAAACGTATTTGTGGAAATGGGGCCTAAGTCATGCATTTCAGTTCGTGCTAAGTCAGTGTTTCTCAACCACGTTCCTGAAGGACCACCAGCTATACGTCCCAATTTACATACTATCCATATGAACTAATATTCAAAAATAGAATTAATATGTCACAAATCATAGTATGTTAAAAAGAGTATGCCAAAAGTTCCCGGATGTTTTACTATTTCTGGTAAAAATTTGAAGTGTAGAACCATCCGTATTCTAACCGCTAATATTGCACACAATACATTGCACGTTGGATGTGAAATTGATTAGAACTACAAACGCAGGTGAAGTGTAAACAAATTATACAAACATGGCGGACTTGACCAACCGTGGAGCCATGGAGGCTTCTGTAAAGTTGTTTGAACTAAACTTCAATCCTGAAGTTCATCTAAAGCACCTAATTATTGTATCAAAGTCTGTCACTCACTTTGACAGCTTGCTCTGCTATCTATATCCTGCTGGTTGTGACACTCAAAACTAGCAAAACTAGCACCATGCTTTTGTGAAATTTAGCACAGCTGGACCGTTCTCTCTCTATTTCTCTCTATCGCTTTCTCTCTCTCTCTGTGTGTCAAATTTCTCAACTATACGCTTACAGTGCGCTATCTCTTGTGCCACCTTGCTAGCTCCACATGAAGAGAGACAGATAAAGAGGGAGGTGGGGAGCGAGGATCGGTGTGAATTTAATTTTATGGTTTATTAATAAAGACATATCGCTTTTTCTGTGCCCACACACCACTGTTCAGTAGCTGCACCTCCCTCTTTTGCTCTTCGGATCTTTCTCTTTATTAGGGAGACACGAGGCTCAGTTTGCAGAGGATGCAAAGATAGACGTCTGCGTGACAAGCAGTCAACTCTCATTCTGGAGAATGTTAGAGGCTGGTCATTAGCATATGGCGTATAATTGAATCAGCAAATTAGAAACGGCATTTCACTGACGTGTCTTCCAAAGCGTTTTCGATGGTTATCTTGTTATTTGGCAAATGATACATTGAAGGCTTGATTAGCCAAAATTAACAAGCAAACTGCATGGCCTGCAAGGTTGCTTTTCATCAACAAACATGCATATACAATAAAAAATGAGAACAGCCGGCACAGTACAATGAAATGAAGTCTAAAGGGAACTTAATCTTTATTTAATCTTAATTACTAGTTGGCTCTTTAATGCTCAGTAGTACTGTCAAGTGTAAATTCATGCAGTCGTACAGGCACAATTATGTGGGACTGGTTATTGATTAGATGTGTGAGAATTCTGGCAGGCTTGAATATAAGCAGGAGAACCATTCATATTTCTATAAACGCTGCTGAAAAAACAGCATATGCTGGTAAGGTATGTTTTGATGCTGGTCTTGCTGGTTTCAATGCTGGTTTTGCTAGTTTCCATGCTGGTCTTGCTAGTCTCAATCAAAGTCCCTTTAAGGCATAGGTCTCTGACTCAATTCTTGGAGGGCAGCAGCTCTGCACAGTTTCGCTCCAACCCTATCAAACACAGCCGATCCAACTAATTGAGATGTTAAAAAGATTCATGAACATCTTAATTAGTTGGATCGGCTGTGTTTGAACAGGATTGGAGCAAAATTGTGCAAAGCTGTGGCCGTACAGAAATTGACTTTGAGACCTATGCTTTAAAGCAAGTCATTTCACTTGGCGGCCATCTTTGAAACGTCTCTTAGGTAGTATGCTCAAGTATACTGTTTTAATAGGGAAACATCAAATTCTCCAAAATTACTTGCCAAGCTTACGATTACATTTTATATTACGAATAACCAATACAATTATACAACAACTGTCTATTTAGTTTAATTTCTAAATGTTCATATCACACAAAATCTGCAGAAACTCACGACTGGTCCAAGCCCCTCCCCCTGAGAATTGTCATTCGTGATTGCTGATTGGCTCCTGTACTAGAATACAGCTTCATTCGCCATATCGATCGCTGATTGGCTCCTGTACTAGAATACGGGCTTTGTTCGCCATATAGCGATCGCTGATTGGCTCCTGTACTATAGAATATGGCTTTATGTCACATATAGCAATCTCTGACTGGCTCCTGTAGAAAACGGATTTTATTTACCATATAGCGATCGATGATTGGCTCCTGTACTAGAACACGAGCTTTATTTGTCATATAGTGATCGCTGACTCCTGTACTAGAATACTGGCTTTATTCGCCATGTAGCAATCGCTGATTGGCTCCTGTACGAGAATACGAACTTTATTCGCCTTATAGCGATCGCTGATTGGCTCCAGTATTAGAATACTAGCTTTGTTCGCCATATAGCTATCGCTGATTGGCTCCTGTACTAGAATACGGGCTTCATTCGCCATATTGACAATTACGCTTTTCGCCATTCAAAAAAATACAAGTAACACTTCTTGTGTATTCTATTGACCTCATTCTTCAATGCGGAACTCGTTTTTGCGATTGTTTTAGAACTTCCGATTCAGCTGCCTATGGGAGAAATGGAAATAATTAACGGCAGAAAACGGTCAAACTACTTGCTCTACAAACAAGTGTGTTTATGACTATACAGAGAAGCAGAATAATATAATAAGAAATTATCAGTTTGCAACATCGAGGAGCGTAACAAGCTATTTTTAATGTCTAAAAATGAATGGAAGTGAATGAGACCGGAAGTCTCAAGCCAAAAAAATTCAAATGGCTGTGCCCGCTCATACACGGAGAATAAGGTGAATAGTCTTTGTCTCAATGCTGGTCAGAAACAACACTTAAACTAGCAAGGCCAGCATTGAGATCAGCACTGAAACCAGCAAGACCAGCATTGAGATCAGCAAAATCAGCATTGAAACCAGCAAGACCAGCATACCAGCATTAAAACATACCTTACCAGCATATGCTGTTTTTTTTTAGCTAGGATTATACCTAAAGCCTTCCTGACAATATGGATAGCTATGTGATGATACACTGTTAGGGAAGTAATGCACATTTGAACACAATTCTTTTATTAGTAATTTTCTTTTTGGCTTTCCTTTTATTAATCAGGGGTCGCCACAGTAAAATGAACCGCCAACTTATCCAGCAAATGTTTTATTGCAGCAGATACACTACGGCCAATTTAGTTTATTCAATTCACCTATTGTGCATGTCTTTGGACTGTGGGGGAAATCGGAGCACCCAGAGAAAACCTATGCAAACATTCCACACAGAAATGCCAACTGACCGAGTTGGGGCTCGAATCAGCGACCTTCTTGCTGTGAGGCGATCGTGCTACCCACTGCACCACGCGAGGCTTCATTTGAACACAATACGAGATTTAAAATTTTCAAAAAAATGTAAATGAGAGCTAGTATTGTAGATACAAGAAAACTCAGTTTTAGTGTGTAAACAGTGGCCATAGCTTTAAAGCATATTGCTTTATGCCAGACATAGGAATTCCTTTTTTCTTGGGGTCACGACTCACCTTTTGAAATCTGACACTGATAAATGACCATATTTTCCTCTCTATTCTTTTAAACTGCACAGCTACACAAGATCAAGCTTGATGCTTCTTAAATTAGGAAAAAAATGTAAACCAACGCATGAAAACTGACATTAGCAGGTTGCGGATTTGAAAACCTTATACATTATTTCACAATATACTTACTAAACCAAGCCAAGTTCCATGTAAATAAAGCCACAGTGTCTCTCAGGGATCTTGATAAAAAAAAATCTCTTTCTCCATTTCTCGTTGGGGCCCTCGCTGAGTTAATCCAACGTTGCCCCCAAGTGTTCATTGAATGCAATGTTTGCTGGGGCCTCAAACACAAGAGCTGCGCAATAATTTATCGCTACCTGCTTGCAGAGAATTGAGTTCAGGTGCTGCACACTCTGTTATTGCGTCACATTCAATTTGTGCCGAGCCGAGCGCATTAATGGAGTCATAAGGCTGCAAAGACAATCCACCATGAGCTCCATATTGCCACATTCAGGGCAGGGTGAATTTATTGGGTTTTGATCTCAAGAGAAAGAAAGAAAGAAAGAAAGAAAGAAAGAAAGAAAGAAAGAAAGAAAGAAAGAAAGAAAGAAAGAAAGAAAGAAAGAAAGAAAGAAAGAAAGAAAGAAAGAAAGAAAGAAAGAAAGAAAGAAAGAAAAAGCAGGTTCACTAGGCAGGTTAGGGTAATTAGGCAAGCTATTGTATAATGATGGTTGGTTCTGTAGACTATTGGAAAAAAATATAGCCTAAAGGGGCTGATCATTTTGAATTTAAATGGTTTTTAAAAAAGTGGTAAACTGATTTTATTCTAGCCAAAATAAAACAAATAAAACTTTCTCCTGAAGAAAAATATTATCAATAATTCTGACTTCAACTATATATATATATATATATATATATATATATATATATATATATATATATATATATATATATATATATATATATATATATATATATATATATATATATATATATATATATATATATATATATATATATATATATGCAAGCTTTACATGTCTGTATGTGGTGGATGAAATGTGTGACAGTTGAACCCATATATATATAAGAAAGAAAGAAAGAAAGAAAGAAAGAAAGAAAGAAAGAAAGAAAGAAAGAAAGAAAGAAAGAAAGAAAGAAAGAAAGAAAGAAAGAAAGAAAGAAAAAGACTAAATTCTAGTCTGAGAAACTTTTTTATTTCATCTTATTTTGATTGGGTCTATATGTGAGATATAAAGAGATGAAGTGAAATTTAATTTGGTATATTAACATTAAGCATATTAATTAATATTTAATTAAATATAATTAATAGCATGCACACACACACACATATACAGATGTAATTGTACCAGAAAACAAAGCTTGATGAATTCTTTGTCATTAATAAAATAAAAAAGGTTTTCGTGTTTGATTTGTTTTAACCTGTTACAGATTTAAGAATAAATTATAGATTTTATAAATTAATTTACACTATTTACATTTTTATTCAATTGTTCAATATTTTTCAGTGGCCATATTAATTATATTCAGCAAGCCTTAGTATTTCTGGGGAAGTTGGAAAGTTCCATATAAAATCAGATCATTTGTACACTACACTTTAAAAAAATGCTGACTTGGAAAATAACCCAATCCTAACCCAGGTGCTGGATAACTATAGGACATACCACGCACCTAGGTTGTTTTGACCCAAGTGCCGGGTTTAGTCAGTTAGCTCCAGAATGCTGGGTTGTTTATATGACTTAACCGCTGGGTAAGGTTAACCAAGTTGCTGCGTTAAATGTGACTTACATATTGAGTCATTAATTGTCTCATCTCATTCTACCTTTTTTAGTTTTTTTGTTGTTATATTTACCAATATTATTTATAATAGTAAATGACAAATTAATGCATATATGAATTTTTGGTCCCGTGAATTAATAGTCCTCTGTTTATTTTTTTCCTCTATTTTTGTTTAGCGGAGAACATTTTTTCAACACATTTCTAAACATAATCATTTTAATTATTAATTTCTAGTAACTGATTGCTTTTATCTTTGCCATAATGACAGTAAATAATATGTTACTAGATATTTTTCAAGACACTTGTAAACAGCTTAAAGTGACATTTAAAGGCTTAACTAAGGTGAGGTAGGTAAGGTAAAACTTTATTGTCCCAGTTAGGGAAATTTGTCTTGGGCTCTTGCCCTCAGCTGCAGTTATCACAAACATGGAAAAAACAATACAACATACAAAAAACAAATTAGTATTTTTATAAAAGTTACATGCGTCTCTTCACATAAGCGAAAATAAGCAAAAACAGAAACTCTCAGTGTAAGCTACTACTGTTATTTAATAGCTTAATGCTCATAGGATAAAAGGAATTCTTATATCTGTTTAATCTACAGCAAGGTACTCTGAACCTTTTCCCAGAAGGTAACTTGGTTAACTAGGCTGATTAGGGTAATTAGACAAGCTATAATGATGGTTAGTTCTGTAGACTATTGGAAAAAATATAGCTTAAAGGGGCTAATAATTATGACCCTTTAAAAAATAAAACTGTTAAACTGCTTATATTCTAACCAAAATAAAACAGAAGAAAAAATATTATCAATAATTCTGACTTCATATATATACATATACAGTTATTAGCCCGACTTTGATTTTTTTTTCCTTTTTTAAAATATTTCCCAAATCTGTAGAAAGTTTTATTTGATTTATTTTGACTAGAATAAAATCAGTTTTTAATTTTTTAAAAGCCGTTTTAAAGTAAAAATTATCAGCCCCTTTAAGCTATAATTTTTTTCCGATAGTCTACAGAACAAACCGTCATTATACAATAACTTGCCTAATTACCCTAACCTTCCTAGTTAACCTAAATAACCTAGTTAAGCCTTTAAATGTCACTTTAAGCCGTAAAGAAGTGTCTTAAAAAATATCTATTCAAATATTATTTACTGTCATCATGGGAAAGATAAAATAAACCAGTTATTAGAAATGAGTTATTAAAACTATTGTTTAGAAATGTGTTGACAAAAACACATTTTTTTCTCCGTTAAACAAAAATTGGGGAAAAAATAAACAAGGGGGCTAATTAGTCAGGCCTGCGGTACAGGTGAATTGGGTAGGCTAAATTGTCTGTAGTGTATGAGTGTGTGTGTGAATGTGTGTGTGAATGTTTCCCAGAGATGGGTTGCAGCTGGAAGGGCATCCGCTGCGTAAAAACGTGCTGGATAAGTTGGTGGTTCATTCCGCTGTAGCGACCCCAGATTAATAAAGGGACTAAGCCGACAAGAAAATGAATGAATGAATGTATTTTATTTTTCATGTCTATGAATAATATAAATAATATGTTATTACTATATTTGTTTTTTTAAATAATGTTTTTGTGTTATTTAATATGCACAAAATAATAAAAATGATTTTGACCATATTATTTATTTATTTATATATTCATTTATATTGTAAGTTAGTTAACTATTTAGATAGATAGTCCTATTTTTATATTTTGAGCTGACAAGCTGATTTACACTTAGTAAGCCTATTATGCCTATTAACAGTATATCTTAATAAAGAGTATATTATCCAAATTTCCTCAATATTATAATAATTATTTGTGTTATGATTATTCTTATTAATATAATTAATAGTGGCAGTATTTTTATTATTGTTTATTATTATTATTATTATTATTATCATCATTATTTTTGTTATTATTATCATTGTTATTATAATTATGATCATCATTAATATTATTATTATTTTCTCTTTTTTTTTACATAGTGATGACGAGACCCCCTCATTTTGTTCGTTTGCTCAGCCTTTCGTAAGACACAAATTGGAAACGCTGTCATTAAGTTTGTCTCCTTCTACTCTCCGTAGATCACCGACATATTGTTTGTGAGGAGCAAAATCGAGTGTTAAGATTACAGCGTTGATAAAACCAGTCATCAAAGCGTATATAACTCAAGAAAGAACCATGGGTGAGTATCTCGTCAATACTGTCTTTTGACGTGTTCGTACTGTTACTCGCGGTGTTTTGGGATCAGATTTGTAGCCGAGAACCCAAGACAAGCTACATCATGTCATTTACAGCATGAGTGTAAAGGGCCAGTTAGCCTAGCACATTGCTGTACACGACCTGTATGTTTACCAGCGATTCCAAGAGCAAATGTTTTAAGTCATAACGCTTTTCGGACATGCTTTAGTGAGGTTTGGTTGAATTTGATTGACGTGGTTGTCAATTTTGAGTCTTTGCCAGTGGAAACGCTTGGTCATGTTAGACATGTTCTGTTCGAGGTTGTGAAATCGTTCGGGTTTTAGGTGGCAGCTAAAGAGGAAATGCTCAAACATTAAACATAGTGCTCTGTCATGGGTTATATAAATCTATTCTCGTTAATGTTGTCTATGTAGACAGCTGTCTGGGTTTAGACAGACTAAACAACATGTCCCTGGTGTCAGTGAGTGCACTAGTCAACTACACGTGATCAGCCACGATAGCTGATGGTTTCTGTTTCAAAACTACTCATGGGAGACTTTTATTGTATATTCACGATTATTAAAATGGCAGTTTCTTGTAGTAACAAATCGGCTAGGTTGTCAGCTGCATTAAACCATCAGTCTTTTCTGTTAAATATAACTTGGGATCTCCTCATTTTTACATTGGGTGTGTAGGGAGGAAGGTGATGACATGGTACAGGCTGGCTAATTTAGTTTTTATATTTAGTGAATGATTATTAATTATGTCAGAACCCCATAGCTAGGTGTTTTGAGCATTATACATATGTGTGATGCCTGTCTGTTTATTACTTGGATCTTTAGAATAGGTTGTGATGGAAAAAGGTTGGAACAGGAATGATACAAACTGGAAGGTCAGATTAGGTATCGGAAACTGACTGTCTGCTGACTTGGTTTTTCCTGTCTTATATTTAATAGAATCATCACAGTTTATATTAATGTGATATCTGGCAGGTTTTCACAAATTGTGCCATTTTAGTTTGCAGTTTGAGTAAGCTGAAATCAGCAGTTCAGTTCAGGGTATTTGGATGGGATTTTTTATCACATTGTATGGTGCAAATTGGAATACTAACAGAAATGAGTCTTTCAAAGCAAAAAGTAAGCCAAATTAAGTACAATTTTCACTGTCACTGCTACAGATGAAAATATAAAACTGTTATGAAATTAGGCATGGTCTGGTATAAGATTCTGACAGTATAATAACCTTGGATTAAAAATACGGTTTCACAGTATTGTGATTACTGCTCTGAAATATGCTCTATTTAAATGTCTGAGTAAAAACAAAAACTTTTTTTCACTTTGAACACATATTTTATTTTGAGAAACATTCAAAATATTTCGAAGCAGTAAAGATGTCAGGCTAAATCATTCAAATGACTCATTGACTTCTGCTGTCTTCATTTGTTTTAAAAACACATTTTTTTTTTTACAATTTAAGCAGCATTTTTATATATCTTTTCTGCTGTTCTAGGTACCGTTGTCCCAAAAAATTTGTAAAAATCTTTCATGGATCAGAAGAACTGTATTACAGTAAATTTTGACGGTTTTAAAACTTTGACTTTTCCAAATCTTTATATAATTTATGCAAATTTAAAATTCAAACATCACATCATCAGTATTAATAATAAATGCAGCACAGATACTTAAATGAACAGTGTTTTTCAAATGTTCAAGTAGGTCTAACAGTAGTATTTAGATTAATCTATTAAGATTTAAAATAACACTGCATTGTAATATACATACATATATATATATATATATATATATATATATATATATATATATATATATATATATATATATATATAAAATAACCATACAAATTGTTCAGTCAAGAGCCAGCTAGGGATTTTTCCGTTTTATTACATAATTAACTATAATGACAAATGAACAGCGGAAGGTGTAATAGTCTACTGTATCCAGTGCAAAGCTTGGATCCAACATAATGATGCACATCCAATCTTTGTTTGCCAAGATAGGCAGTTTGAAACTAAATGTGTGTATTTGTTCTTTTATGTATGATACAAATTCAGCACTTGCAGGTACTTGCAAATTGGACTGATTCTAGTTGCGAATATCAAATTTCAGGGTGTCCGTTGAGTCTTAAAAAGTATTAAAAGTTAATAAATCAATTATGGGAAAATCAAGGCCCTTAAAAGGTATCAAAAAGTTTCAATCGCATTTTTGTGAGGCCTTAAATTTTGTACAAGCGTTGTCCAAAGTGTGCGACTCTAAAAAAGCAGAAATCTTTTTATTTTTCTCAATCCACGCGATTGTTTGCTTGGCATGTCTGGCCAAAGGTTAAAGGTTTGATACTAATTAGATCTTTAAGTGGTGATGAGGTCTTAAAATATTCTGAGATGGTCTTTAAAAAAATCTTTAAAAAGTATTGAAATTACCTTTAGGATTTCTGCAAATACCCTGAATTTCACATATTTCTCTATTTTTAAACTAATTCAATGTATTAAATTGACAAAATTGGATTTGTGTTATTTGCTGAATGGACTACTGGCAGTTCTGTAAAATTTCATGAAGACCTGTTCATCATGTATTTTTTTTTTTTTGTCAAGCCCCAACATTTTGTGCAGGGTTGGCACTATTTTAGAGTACTGTTTGCTGATGCAGATTGTTCTTTGGGGAGTCTTTGCTCTAAACCCATCTGCTTTCTGTCCCTAGACCTTGGACTTTAAGCCATAGCAAACATACCCTTTTAAAATAGACCATTGACAGTGGCCAGGCCCACACTGCTATTTGTAAGGCCCATGTGATGGGCTCTATGTCATGGAAGGCTTGAGTCGGGTTGAGACACAGCCTGCTTGTCATCTAATCTAAATTTGTAAGACAGAGTCATTGTGGTGTTCTGTCCGGTCTTAAAGGAATAGTTCTTTCAACAATTAAAATCCTGCACATTTTTTATTCAATGTTATGAAAGAGGCCCTGAAAAGAAGTTGAAAAAAATGGTAAAAGTGGTCCATATGTCTTGTCCATATTTCATTTACACAAAATTGTGAGTAATGGGTTATTTAATCAGTTATTTACTAACATTTTTTTTATTGCTCTCGTTAGCTTGTATATCCTCAGAAGTAAGTTGTGTCTGGTTTATGAATGACTCATTCTGTTGTTCTTTTCAGTCTTTGGTTTGAATGACCCATTTATAAGTTGCTGATCTAATCTTATTTTTGAGACATCTTGAAAACTTTTCATTAATTTTAACTACACTACATTATGTTAGAGATGTGAAAAGATTAAATATATTTGAACAAAATTCTAATATAAGATTATTGCTTATATTCAGCAAGAATGCATCAAACTACAATTAGCCATAAAGACTTTTATAAAGTTGCCAAGTTTCTCTTTCTGAGAAATATTTGTAGTCTCTATTCTTAATGGGTATGTGTGCACACAGACTTTTAATTTTAGTCAGTTTGCCACAGGGCTTCCAGGTAATTGTCATCCCATACAAAATCGCCATATTCAATATATAAAAAAAAAAAACAGCAATACCCACTTCCTGGCTGAGATACAATAAAAAGTGGATATCAGACCAAACAAGAAGCACTGCAATAAATTAATAAATTATATTTTTTTGTGCGAATTCTATACCCCAGTCTTTTCAATGGAATTTCTGCGCTAGCCTGCTGCTAATTATAGTGTCTGCGTTTAAACATTCTTTCATGTTTTTTTACGGTTCAGCAATCAAATAGATGCTTAAGTCTATTTAACTGAATGTGTTGTAATTACAACATCGATGCTGTAAAAGGAACCATATGAAATTGAAAATAGTCACATAAAGCTTTCACCTGAAGTTCATCATTGGCTGAAAAGCACTAGCTGTGCATATAGCCCATTCCCCAAAGAGAAGCCAAAAGAAAAAAATATGCACAAAGCCTTTAGTTAAAATATGACAGTAATTAGCTATATTTTCATCCAAAAATGCTAATTAAATTTATGTGCAAAACTGGAATATCGCATAAAAGATCCAATGAGTCATAGCGAACAAAAACGCCACTTTCTGATTATCTGGCACCAAATATCAACAGTAAAAACAAAATTTGCTGTGGTAGGAGAAGCTGCGTGAATCTTTTCTTCATTTAATTAATGGCTTACGCCTAAGGCAATCCTGACATGCAGTGAACGCGTTGTGAGATGTGGAGTATAGACACTCTTGATTCTGGAGGTAAATAACACTAATACTGAAAAGGTTACGGCGTTTAAAAATTACCAAAACAACCTTTCAGATGTTTTACAGTGCTTAGCCTGCTGGTTGGACGACTTTTTTTTTTTGATGCACATACTGGAATTTGTTTGGTAAAAGTGTTTCCATTGTAGTTTATGCGCATCTTTTCTTATCAAATAAATAGTTTATCCTACTAAATGATGCGCATATGTTTTTTATGCACATATTTAAAATGTATGCGCATCTTGCATTTTCACCAACTGTTTTTTTTTTTTCTGCGTATATCCAAAATGTGCATAAAAATAGCTGGATGGAGCAGCTTATGTCATTCACCCCAAAGGGATTCGCTCATGGAAATATGTCTGACAATCAGTCTAATATTCCATATTTATCCAAATACTTGAGATATTTAGCAAAATAACAGCTGACTGCTTTGTCAATTTACTTGAATTATTTATATGACTTCAGTTTTTGTTCTCGCCCTCTGATTCGTTGCTGAATAGACAATCTTTGTGCTCTCTTCAACCAACACCAATTTTACATGCTGAATCGTGCCAACTCGCGTGGCACGATTCAGCATGAGGTGAAGTGTGGAACACAATAGGGTTACACGATACTGGAATTCGATACCAAACGTACAGAATTTTTAAAAACATCCATTTCCCGCTAACAATTGAGCACTAATGAGCACATTTTTAAACAGCGTTTTAAGGCTGCGATTCATCAATGCTTGCTTGTATATCAGCTTATAGACAAGCCAGCTGATTGACGTAACTTTGAAACACTCCAGTTTCTCTGTATCTGTGGTTACACTCTGTAAACAGCAGTAAGCGGTGAACGGATGACCTTCACGGCCAATCACAGTCATTTCTTTTGAGCATGTGAACACAACGGCAAAACAGAATGTGCTCAGTAGCTCTCAAATGTTAGCGGGAAATGCACGTTTTTAAAACCATAGTATTGATTGGTACTGAGTTCCAGTATCGTGACAACAGAACACACCACACCAAATAGCCTGACCTACTAACGACCCGATGCGTCCCATCAACCGACTGCCCACTTGGTGTGTCTCGGCCTTAAGACCATTTTCTGAGAGATCATGCAACTTTAAAACCTCTGACTGAGTATTGTCTCAACCATGGCCTAAATTGCTAATGAGGAAATAAAATTGGGTGCAACCTTTAACATATTGGGGACAATGCCTCGCCCTTCTCACCCATCAACAAGCCTGATTTTTTAACAAGCTGGAACTTGTGAGAGTTCTCTGCTCCAGGACTGACTGAAGGTTATGGAGGCCTTCACACAGTGCTCATGCTGCTGATTTAGGGTTATTTTACTCCTTTGAGACACCGTACAATAAGATCACACAGAAAGGATAGGAGCAGATCCAAGATCAGCAACTGTGCCCTCAGGCGCTTTGTTTGTTAGCGCCCTGATGTGCGTCCGGTAGCATTAGCCAGTCATCATTCGCAGCCTCCTCTGCTCTCAGTGCCGCACAAATGCTGAGACAGGCTACTTTAGCTGCTTGCTCATGCAAACAGCGTTTAGACACCCTCAATAAAAGTGGTTTTGCTCACTGACTCCGGGTGGCTCTGCATATTGTGCTGAGTACAAACAGACCAAAGTGAGTAATGAAGCTGGGAGAGCTGCTGAGACTGCTGAACAATTTTTCCGACGTTTATTGTTATGTTTTGAAGAGAAAGGTTTAATAAGCTACACTCTTCCACATCCATTTTCATCTCGTTATTGACGACATAAGCGCTCTCGCAGTCGCAGATGCCACGCCATTTAAAATTGTCTCTGCTTTTTCTGTTACTCCCGTCAAGATGCCCAAATGCATGAATATCTTTGTCCGCACGAGAGAGGTCTTGATCTCGTAGTTTTCTTATTAGCGTTCCACTGACCAAAAAGTACGTTGCTGTTTTTATGAAAACCAACTTCACTTTTTCTTACTAGAGAGGTTCATGTGTGTTTTATGCAACTTACCATTCTAAAAGTCTGGCATCTATAAGACTTGCAATTTTTAAGGTCCCATAGGGCTGCACGATATTGGAAAAATATGACATTGCAATATTTTATTATGCTGTTATATATATATTGTGATATGCATATTTTTTTCACCAGATGATTTGAATAGCTATGTTTGGAAAGATTTCATTATTCAAATCCACTGGGATGATCGGGGTTTTTTTATGCATTGCATATGCATAAATATAATAAATTACAAGCAAAAATAAATACATAGTGCTGTATGTGAAAGTATTCAAGAACAGAAATTGAACAATCAAATGTAAAATAACAATAAATAATTTTTTAAAATCTGATTTTATAATATCTTTATCTTTTAATCTTTAATAAATAATCTAATCCTGTGATATAACTATTGAAGATATGCACATTATGATGTTGATGCGATTATATTGTTTAGCCCTATCCAATATGTTCAAGGCTCAAAATAACAGTAATAATGGTAATTATTATAATGGTTAAATATCATTGCAAAAAAAAAACATGCTTTCTATTTTTTATATATATATATATATATATATATATATATATATATATATATATATATATATATATATATATATATATATATATATATATATAAATAGAAAGCATGTTTTTTTTGCAATGATATTTAACCATTATTATAATTACCATTATTACCTTAATTTTCAACCGTCTTTGTTCATTTTACTGCAATAGTTTGCTGCACGGTATAATTTCTTATTATTGTAATCAAAATTAAAAATAGTTGTGCTGCTTGCTATTATTTGTGAAAACTGTTTACTTTTTAGTTTTTTTTTATGAATAGAAAAATCAAAATAATAATAAATATTTTGATATTCGATATATTGATATAGAAATGCATCTTGTGACATTTATAAATGTCTTTACTGTCACTTTGTTGAGAGTCCTTGTTATATTTATGTGTGACAGAACCAAAATTGTTCAGTGTACCTGTGCTACTGTGCAATACAAATATGGTATACAGTGATCCCTCGCTATAATGTGGTTCACTTTTTGGGGCGTTTGCTGATTTTTTTCGTGCAATTTGACATGCTGTTTTTCTACAGTGCATTGTGTTCTGCATCCTGATTAGTGCATTGTGTTCTGCGTCCTGACTCCCTGCCCTGTCTCCTATACTCTACAGAATGCATTCAGCTTGCCAAATTTACATAAATATTCAATCGCTAGCAGTGTGACTCTGAAGTACTGTATTGTATGTTTGCAAGTTTTCTCCCCACAGTGTAGACGATAGGATAGTTCTGCATGGTCTAAGTCACCTGTGGTAGCACCCAAAAGGCAGGGGAAGATGCTAACTTATCACACAAAAAGTTGAATTTTTGGACATGTTAAAGGAATGTAGAAGTTACACGGCTGTCGGGTGCCGTTACGGAATAAATAAATGAGGATCATTTTAAAATACTGGACTTATTTTTCTACAAAGGTTTGAACTTTGAGAGTGTTTAAACATGAGAAAAAGTGTAGAAATGTTAATGCCTGTCTGAGAAAAGTGTATAAAGTGTGTATTAAAGGTTTACATCCTTAAAACATCTATAATAATAAAAAAATACTAAATAAATCTGACTACTTTGCGGACTTCGCCTATTGCGGGGTTTTTTTGGAACGCATAAATGGCCAAACTTTTGTGGCTATATATGTCTACAGAGGCCTGCCATTTTCTGTTGAATCCATAGGTTGTACTTTTTGTGTCTCAAAAGGGAGGCCCATCATTTTGAAGCAAGCTGCAGCAAATATTGCGTGTTATTTAGGACCAATAGAATGCTGTGGTTGGTAGGCTCATTATGATCTTTCTGTTTTATGAATTCTCTGTTCTGCAGAGCCTTCAGGAAGTCCTGCGAAGGATAATTTCAGGATGAACCGCTACAAGAACAAAGCACTTAACCTGGAGGAGATGCGTCGGAGAAGAGAGGAGGAAGGCATTCAGCTGAGGAAACAGAAACGAGAGCAACAGGTGACTCCATAATAGACCCCATTTTATTTAGTACATTAGTACAAAACTTTTTAACCGTAATGTACAATCTAGACCAAACTGTGTCAAATATCCAATCCGCACCTAAAGAAATCACTTGAGTCCCACCATCCTTTTTTTTTCTTCACATTGACTGTCCTGTTTTACTCCACATCACACTACTTAAGTTTAATGGGTTGTGAATGCTACTCATGTTAACTTTAACTCTCATGTCAATTGATGTAATTTGCACCATTGATTCTCCCTATTTTTCTTGGCAGCTGTTTAAGAGAAGAAATGTGGAGCTGCTGGGTGAAGAAGGGGGAATGTTTGACAGTCCTCTCATGGATTCCTACGTCTCCTCCACCACAGCCCCAGTGAGTTCAAACCCAAATACTTTATCCCATTATTTCACTTACAGGCAGAGGTAACTCTGGGACTGTTGTTAGTAGAGCATTATGACCCTTTAATTCAATAAGGACTATTGATTTGAGCATCTCAGAGGTGCAAACCTGGGCTGAAAACAAATTATAGTCATTGATCTAGACTGAGTTTGCCCTATGTGTTTTTAGGATGGAGTAATTACAAGAGACATGGTTGAAATGCTCTTCTCAGAAGACCCGGAACTACAGCTGGTCACGACACAGAGGTTCAGAAAATTACTTTCCAAAGGTATTTGACACAAACACTTGGTTGAAATCAGCTGGAAACATGCATGAATTTTAATGAATGCATCTTTGTGCTGTACAGAACCAAATCCACCTATTGATGAAGTGATAAGCACACCAGGAGTTGTTAATAGGTTTGTTGAGTTCCTTCAGAAGAGTACAAATTGCACATTACAGGTGAGATTTGATTAAATAAGACCAAGCTAGTTTTTGCCATTCCAAAGTCAGATCTTTAAACATGTTCTTTTGTTTGTTTCTCCACAGTTCGAGGCCGCCTGGGCACTGACCAACATTGCATCTGGAACATCTCAGCAGACAAAGTTTGTGATCGAGGCTGGTGCCGTGCCTGTCTTTATTGAGCTTCTCAACTCAGATTTTGAAGATGTTCAAGAGCAGGTACAGGTTATAAATTGGCAAGAGATATAGGCCCTGATGTACTCGCAGCGATAGTCCTTGAAATTATTTTTATAGGAGTTAAAATTAAATTTAAAATTCCATTAGAGTGTAAGGGGTGTTTAGGCAAAGACCATAAAATACACAAGATGTATCACTCGTGTAGTTTTGAATGGGGAAAAGTGTTATGTTCAATATAGTAAATTAAGCCCCGCCTATGAATACAGGAGCCAATCATCGATTGCTATAGACTGATGTTTCTCTGGGGGAGGGGCTCGGTACAGACATGTGCTTTTACAACAATTTTTTTGTGGTCAACAAATGCTCTGGAATCTCAGTGTGAATATCTTCTTCACAGACATAAGAAATATGCACACATAAAGCTTGAAAACTTTTAAATGAACCAAGTGCACTTGAAAACAAAGGTTTTTTGGTTTTGTAATCTGTATGAAATGAACGCAAGGGACAGTCCATCCTGTCAAACGCACATCACATCACATGACAGCAGCAAATACTCAAACTCCCACAAACTTGTAAACAAAGAGTCGCTGTCATTTCTAGAGTAGATTAGCCATCAAGACCAAGTTGTGAATTACTTCTAAAGACAAGGTAGTGATTTTGGTGATTCCAAATATGTAATGTAATCGTAAGCTTTGCTAACAGTTTTGACGAATTTGATTTCCCTATTCAGATAGAATGCCTGAGCATACTGCCTGAAAGGCGTTTCAAAGATGGCGGCCAAGTGAAATGGCTTGCCTTAAAGGCGCTTTGGTTTAGGGAATATGTCGATTTATGCAAAATATCCCACAACACAGTGAAAAATCAATGAGAAAATGCCAGTTAGTAAACACCTGTTTTTATTGATGTGGATGTCTTTAAACCAACTCTGTGACCTGGCTCTCCAGTCAAGTCATGTTTATTTTTTTATTCAGGGGTCTGCATCATTTTTATTAGGTCCTTTCCTTAAAGGAGAACCTGGGGATATTGCTTAGTCATCACACTGTTCCAAGCACAGCCATCCTGTCATCTTCTCATTTAATGGCATTTTTGCAATAGTTTAAATACATGTTGCATATCTGTGTTCATTTGTTACAATTTTTTTAATCTAAACAAACCTCTAAATCAAACATATTTTTAATGTGTGATTTGCACATTTTCTCAGATCTCAGATTTCTTTATGTGGGACCATGTGATCAGTTTGTTCACATTTGGCTGGATAGCCTGGCTCAAGCCTGGTTTATACTCGATGTGTCCGCTAGTTTGCTTGAGTGTGCACGGCAAATGTGACATTATCCCCATGTTCGCTGGGTTTGCTTTGTGTGCGTGCAACATAATTTAAGCTGGCTTAGCGCACTTTTTTTTTTTAACTTGAGCAAACAGTTCACGCAGTGCTTTGTTTGATTTGAGTTGAAAATGAAACTCTGACTGTACAGACATCTTATGATCTTTCCATGCATGATCATAGAGAAAACCAGATGTCCAAGATAACAAAAAAATGTGCAGTCAGCGGAGGTTCGCGATGCTGTAGTACAAATCAGTCCGATTGTGTTGTGCATCCGGGTTTCAGTTATGTGTACCTCCTAGTTCATAAAATATATTGATGTTAAAGTTTACAATATTAAACACGAAAAAGCAATATCAGCCTTAGTCTCTGAAAAGTTTTCTTGACAACATTTTCTACTTGAAAATGATCTTTATTTGGTTTGATTTTATTCCAAATTACATCACACAGTTTATTTGATATCACTTGATGTATATTGGGGCCTAAAATTACCTTGTTTGTTTGATTGTGTGCTAAACGAGCGTGAATCTCATGTGGATATTTTAATGAATCTTTGTGTCACAGGCTGTTTGGGCTTTAGGGAACATTGCGGGAGACAGTGCTGTGTGCAGAGATTATGTGCTAAACTGTAATATCCTCCCACCTCTACTAGTGTGAGTGCTTCATTTCATCATTTTTTTTTCTATTTACATCAAATTTGACTATAATGCGAAATTAACATTATCTACAGGAGAAGCATTTTTGCTGAAAAAAAGGATTGATTGTTTCCTTAATGATATTTCTTTTCCCCAGGCTGCTGACCAAATCAACTCGACTAACAATGACTAGGAATGCTGTGTGGGCCTTGTCCAACCTGTGCAGAGGCAAAAGTCCACCCCCCGACTTTGAGAAGGTCTGCGCCACTTTTTTGTCTTTTCTCTTATTTTTTATTATTGTCAAGAAGGCACTTGACACTTTAGGTAACGTAGCTAGAACCTTCCATTTATACTTTCATTATAGAAACATTGTTTGATTGCAAAGCCATGACACCATATAATCATGCATTTTTGATTGTTGGTGGTTTTCCCTGTTTGGATAAGTAATTTTTCATGTGCAAAGAAAGCTTTGTTTCTGGCTTTTATATGGAGTTATTTGGAGTATTGTGTGTTTGTGTGTGAGAGAGAGACTTTTGCACACTTCTCTTCATATATCTGAAAAATAATTAAATAAAAGCATCTCAGCTTTCAGAACATGGTAAACATATTATGTGTTTACGCTTACGCACTCTAATTTGCTTTTTTACTCTAAAGAACTCCATAAAATAAAACCCAGAAACATTTTTGCCGCTATCTAAAGGGAGGATTAATGGTGCCAACTGATGATCCACAGTAAAAATTACAATCAAAAATGCATGATTGTTTGGTGTCAAGGCTTTGCAATCAAAAAATGTCATTGTAATGAAAGTCATTGAGGCAAAAACAGCCAATAACAGAACGAAAGTGTAGTCAATTTGAACAATAAACAAGAGTTAAACATAACAAGCCACTGTTTTGATTAAATTTTTTATATTTATTGCAAACATTTTATTTGTTAATTTATATTTAAATAGAGTGATTTATCTGTACACTATTGTTTGGGATCAGTAAGATTTTGAATTATTTTATTCAACATTTATTCAATACTGGCTAGTCATATGTTTCCTTTTGGCTAGGTTGTCATTGTAAATGAGAACTGGTTTTCAATTGACTTGCCTGGTTAAATAAAGTTTTTTTTTTTTTTATTATGAGACTTAAAGACAAAATTATTATTATTTTTTTTAAGAGTTAGAAAAATCCTCTTTTTTCTTTCTGTTTCTATTAAATTAGGAACAACATATTTATAGTTCCCAAAAAAATCATAGCAACAGTTTATAATTTTTTGCCATGTTTTCACTTCTTTCACAGACTTCATAAATGAAAACGGTCTTTTTCCCTTGTAGGTGTCTCCATGCCTGCCTGTTCTGTCCCGTCTTTTGTTCAGCAGTGATTCAGACCTGCTGGCTGATGCCTGTTGGGCTCTCTCCTATCTCTCTGATGGGCCCAATGAGAAGATCCAGGCAGTAATTGATTCAGGGGTCTGCCGGAGGCTTGTAGAGCTTCTCATGTGAGTCAGCTGTTTTACCACATTGCCATTTCTGTGTGAAACTTCACTTTTGATGGCATAAATTACCCAGAAATTAACATTGGCATTCCCTCACCTTTCACTTGTTGCTTGACTGTAGTGTTCTATTGTTTATAGAAATACAGGGTGATTCAAAAAGAATACCACAACTTTACATTTCCAACATTATTTTTGTCATTGCAATTATACATTAAAATTATTGTCTCCACAAAAAGTCTGACTACAGCCAGTGCTAGGTGTTTTTTATTTTATTTTAAGCATCTTAAAGATGTTACTAAAGTTCTTCTGGATTTTGTTTGTCTCTGTTTGTTCTGTTTTTTCGTCATTCCAGACTGGATGGATGATCAGATCAGATCTCAGTGTGGAGCATTGGCTGTTGTCAGACTCCTTGTGCAGACAATAATTTCACTGTAAAATTACAATAAATGACAAAAATAATGTTGGAAATGTAAATTGATATTTCAAACTGGCATGCTACAGAAAAATAAAGAAGTACCTGACTTTAATCCTTTTTGGATGAAAAAAACTAGTGGTCTCAGACTTTTGCACAATACTGTATTTCAAAGTGAAACTGAATATTCAGAAGGACAAAATTCAGAAGGATTAAAAGTTCAGTCTAGATTAAATCCACTAGATTACATTCTATTTTAAAGGTCCCATGAAAAAAAATGGTGTTCGTTTCGTTCTGTTAGTTTTAGGGATAACTATTAGCTAGTGTGGTCAAAAATGGTGACAAAATTCGCGTTTATAAAATAAAAAAACTTGTACAAACTAGAGTTGGGTGATAAAATCAGTATCGATATTTATTGACTAAACACTATTTTCAATAACGATAACAAAAAACATTCTGTATGAGGTGCGATAGTTTTATTAAAATATGGCTGCTTCACACTTCCGTCAGAGCTGCAGCAATGGTTTGTCATCCTCTGAAAAAACTCTTGATAGTTACCTAGTTACATGAGATACCATAGACGATAAAGGAAACCATGCACTTGCGCTGTTCACTTAAGGTCAGAATAACTACACATGCGAAAATGAGTGCCATATAGCAGCAGTGAGAACTTTTTTTTTTGCAATATCGACCAGCCGTAGTATAAACACCCAAAGCTTGCAGTTTGTAACTTCCACCTAAATGGATCAACCATTTTTTTCCCGCAACTCATACTTCAGTTTCTCATCAAATTTTGACCAATCAAATGCTCTCTAGTATCTGACATCATATCCCCTTCAAGACGCTTGTCATTTGCTGTTCATTTGATGTGCTTAACTCTGCCAGTGAGAGTGGTTGAGATTGATTAAAAACTAAGCTATTAGCTGTTTTTTAAAGGGAAGGAACTACTCTGTCTCACACTCTCTTTGTTTTTTAGTTGCGATTACTTGAAACATCAAATAAAAAATGCACGTTTTAAAGCACTTTACGGGGCATTTAAAAAATTTTTTATAGTGTCTAAAATGTTGAGACAGAGGTTTAAATCGTTTCTTAATTTATTTTGTAGGCACTCTGATTACAAGGTGGCTTCTCCTTCTCTGAGGGCTGTTGGAAACATTGTTACAGGAGATGACATTCAGACCCAGGTTTGTTTGTGTACGAGGGAGCGGACGTTTGTCAGACTTCTTCTGTGATTATCTCTAATTTCAGACAGGTGATGTACGGTCTCCTCTTCATCTTTTTCTCTCTAGGTGGTGTTGAACTGCTCCGCTCTGCCGTGCCTCCTGCACCTGCTTAGTAGCGCCAAGGAATCCATCAGGAAGGAGGCCTGCTGGACCATCTCCAACATCACAGCAGGCAACAGAGCACAGATTCAGGTACTGAATGACACACACACACACACACACTGCACATCTCTACCCAGAGCTTCACTCGCAGGGCTTCGTTTGTTTGTCATGTTACGGCTGCACCCTCAGACCTTCAAAGGAGTCAGCTTGTTTGTAGTGTCTATGTGGGGTTTATTTTTGGATTTGAGGATAACTTTGATTCTTTGTTCTTTTTGTTTTTTTTTTACATCTTCGTCTGCAGGCCGTAATAGATGCAAACATCTTTCCGGTATTGATAGAAATCCTGCAGAAGGCAGAATTCCGCACCAGGAAGGAAGCAGCGTGGGCGATCACTAATGCCACGTCAGGTGGCACGCCCGAGCAGATCAGGTGAGTGTTTGAGGGTGTGTGCATTCAAATACCAAGTCTTAAGCATATTAAGCATTCAGACGTCCAGAAGGTTGGTGCCAAGACTGGCATAATATTTGCCATCACTCACTTTGATAATCAGGTCAATGACATGACACTCATTTTTGTGAGACCAGCCTGACCAAAAAAGCAGATCAAATAGCAAGACTGAAAGTGATATCAAATAGAGGATCTTTGCAAAGCTTGTCTATTGTGGCAAGGTTAAAGCGTTTTTATTAATACAAAAACATAATTGATCCATTTCAGGGTAAGCATCTCACCACCTAAACATCCCCCAAAAAAGATGAACACATATTGGCATCTTATACATACATGATATGTATTTATTTAATTTGTTTTGACAACTAAGATTGTGTCGGTGAAACTAGGGCTAGTATGACTGCACTTCTATTTTGTTATTTTGCGATATGTATAGACTCTCCAGATGGCTTGAATATGTCTATTTAGAAAGACTATAATTTTAGATTGATTGGGATGATTTTGTAGGCGAGTGCATCTGCATATAATCAAACAACCTACAAACACCAATCAATACAATAAAGAAAAATAGTCATTCAAATAAAAGGTTTTAGTGTTTTTTCGAGTCGAATGGTCTTATTCGATAAAATTAAATAAATTTAGCATCATTAAAATTACAAATAGTACAATTTCTTATCCCCGAATGCTTTTAAAATCATTATGCAGTCATAGGCTTCAAAAACACATGCAAATTATAATACAAACTCAACATTGCATTTACTGCGATCTGACATTTGATATATATATTGTGCAGCCCTAATGGGGATGTAAAGTTATTAATAAAGAAAAATATAATAAAACAAAAAACATGTAGAATTTACCAAATAATGTAAATTTGAATATGAAACTCGTATGGTAAGATTTCTTTGATTAGCTTTTGTAAAACCCAAAAACAGCTTTTGCAAAATAATTTCTCAGCCTTTTTTATTTTTAATTTGGCTTTTTTAAATGTATTTTCTACTTTATGTAAGTGCACTCTGGTTGTTGTAATTAATAATTCTTTATTATAAAACTTTACAGAAAATGTAAATATGACCTTTTTTATCAGTAGTGTGCAGCTCTCATGGTTACACTATATGAGAATATTTGTTAAATAGTAAAAACATTTCTCAAAGCATTGAAACCAAATTAGCCACCAAGAGTACATTTTTAACAATGTAAAGATATTTCAAATGAATAAAAAAAAAATGTTAGGTCAACTTTCTTTTTTGTCATTGACCCAATTGAGAGCCTTTAATTTTCATATTATCCATCATAAGATGTCTGTCAGATTGCCTCCTCTTCCTGGTCAATTTGCCACAATGTTTGATTTTTTTTCAGTCTGATTTGACCTCGGAAACCATTTCTCAAGATGAAAAGTTTTAAGCTTAGCATGGGAGCTCATTTAAAGTGCTTCTACTTTTTTTTCTGCACATGTCTGACCGACTTAAGTCTTCTCAGATGGCCATTAGCATGGCACAGCATTAGTGCTAATCTTGGAGATGCAGACTTGATCACCAGGGAGGGCTTGTGATGTGTTTATCCAGATTGAATTCCAGTGTGCTTTTCATGCTCTCCAGTGAGATCACACAATCTGGAAGTAGCAGTATGTTTACCGTGTTTATTACTGTTCAGACTTAAAGCAGATGGCTTCAGTTTTGATCAAAAATACACTTACAGCATTTTCCCACAGCCATTACAGGGCTATCAACTAATATTGTGTACTTGCAATTTATAGTATTTTCACTAACCCCCCCTGTTGCCTAGGGACGGGTTTTGTTGATGTTTTTAATGGTATTACTACTTTTATCGATACCACTTATCAGTTCAGTACTTTAACAGCACTCTTATCTGTACTTTTTGTAGTTTTTTTTTTCCTTAATAAGCATAGTTTACTATTAGTAATCTATTCGTAATTGCAGTGATGTAAAAGCATTTTTAATGTTTAATGATTTTTAATGATTTATTTAGGTTACTGCAGAAAAGATACTATTTCAATGTAACCGAATGTGTTTTTATTAGACTCTTAATTTTATACTAATTTAGAGAGATAGCAGAGCTGCACGATTCTGGCTAAAATGAGAATCCCGATTGTTTTTTTTGCCTAAAATAAAATCACGATTTATGCTTACGATCTGTAATTTTCTACTTAAAATCTGTCACTGATGTTATTTTCGTGAATACAGAATACTGCGTGGGTATTTTTGCTAATCGGCGGGTTTTGGATACTTTTTGGGCAGGAATCAGTTAACTACATCTGGCAACACTGTGTGCGCTTTCGGTTTCATTTTTACTGCTAAGAGCGATTCACTTCCCACGCGGCTCCCAAACGATCACTCTGTGCCACAAACTGAATGTTATTTACCACTTTATTACCTGGTATTCACAGCCTGTGCAGGTTCTGTTCACTAAAATAGACTTCATTCAGAGGCGCGCGCGCCCGCCCAATAGCTGACGGTCAGCTCGCGTCTCGTGTGATTTTGCGGTCGCAATAACATTACTTGAAGACAGAAATTACATTTTTGAGGTGAATTATATCTCATAAATACAGCATGTGACTCTTTCAACACCATTTGGAGGTGTACACGTTGCTGAACAACGTATGTAAAACAGTGTGAAGACTTGTGCGGCCACCATTGCTTCTCTCCTGAACTTGAAAATATGATTGACAGAATCGTAGAAATGCTGGATTAAGATCGTCTAGGAGGTCGAATCGAGATCGAATTGAGATTCCAAGTGTTGTCAGAACAATGTATACCTTGTAAATACAATTAGAGGACATTTTGGATTGGATGACTCTTGTTTTTAACGTGTTACATTTGTTTATGAATGAACTTTGTGTTTAATGTGTGTAAAAAATGGTTCATGTTTTCCGCTACATTCATTCTTCCATGACAGGGCGCCACACCAAAATCTCAATATGGCTACATTACAGCTTCTCATTTAAAACATTCAGTCATTGTTTTTTTAATCGCGGGTTATAATCACAAAAACGTATTAAAAGGTGAGTTATAACAGTGTGAACTTTTCTGTAATCGTAGTAGTGCCAACACACTAAATTGCACTTCAGCAGCATTTATTTGAGAGCGCACAAGAAAATCTGTGCTTGAGCAGCGTATATTTGAGGGGGTGCAAGAAGTTTTGTGCGTGAACAGAGGAAGTCGGCGCACAAGCAAAGAGATTTGCATGCTCGTATTACATTAATGCAATCTCGACTTGTAATACTGCGCTCACGACATTTGTCATTAAAATAATGGCATGGGTAGTTGGTAGATCTCTTTAAGGCCTGCCGCCACAGCTGGAAAAAATCCTAGAGGAAACACTGTAGTTGGTGCTCTAAGTTATAACATGGCTCACTAGAATTCTTGATTCTGGTTGGCTAATCACGATGTCCCAAGTTGTGTTCTTACGAGATAACAACTGAATACTAATAACACATTGTATGTTTTTTTAATCTGTATTGTAATAATTATTTATCAGTAATCTATTGTTGTAGGGCAAATGTAAGCAGCACCCAACACCGTTTTGTTTATTTAAAGAGCTAGTCGTTTATTACAGCTCACGTCAATGTTTTTAAATAATAGCTCATTTATTTTTGCTCTTTAATTAGCAGGATAATGTACATCTAGCTGGATGTTTTTGCAGAATAAATCCCTTCTGTCTTATACAACAAGCATGTCATTCTGCCAAAACAACCAGCAGAATGTACATTAGCCCTTACTTAGTAACTGCTAGTATCAGCTAGTATGTATCAGCTTGTATCAACTTGTATGTCTGTTGTAAGGGAAAATTCACCACAAATATATAAATATACTTGTCATTTACTCTCCCTCTAATGGTTTAAAAAAATATATGTATGTATTAAAATTGTTTGTAACCAGTAGCTATTAACATCCCTTGAAAGGAAAAAAACAAAGAGAAGGCAATGGCTACTGATTTGCGACATGCTTCAAAATGTCCGTTTTCATCAGATGAAGGAAACAAGTTTGGAACCATTTAACTAAGTACAAAGCAAGTAAATGATTGGCCAAACAAAAACTCTTTTTAAAGTATTAGCATCATAATGAAATCAATCTTTCTTCAGGGTTGTTTAATGTTAAATCAATGAAAACCTGGAACCAGCTGCTGGCATGATGTTGTCATCGTTCTTTTGCTGTCCTTGAGTCAAGGCATTTTCTTCTGTTTCATGTATAAATCTGCTTTTCACGCAGTGATTTGATGAGCACTGCTTGCCAAATATAAATTCCCATTTTGTGATGTTATTTGCACTGAGGGAAATTAAATGATGATGTTTTTTTTTATTAGGAAATAAGCACTGACGGACAAATATTGTCCCGGTCTGACTGATGCATGTCTGGTTTAACAAATTAGTTCATTTCACAAATTACACAAAGTCGCAGAGGGCAAACGCATGAAATTCTCTTCCAAAAATAAATCTGCTGTTGGATTTTAAGTACAGCGTTCCAAGTACAACATTACTTGGATTGGCATTTCTTATTGAAGAATACTGAATGAGCTGGCAAACATTCATTCTGGTAATGCCTCATCTGTTCCTTTTTTTTGTAGGTATCTGGTGAATTTGGGCTGCATTAAACCTCTCTGTGATCTGTTGACTGTGATGGACTCTAAGATCGTGCTGGTGGCTTTGAACGGTCTGGAGAATATTCTAAGACTAGGCGAGCAGGAGGCCAAACAGAACGGCAGTGGACTCAACCCTTACTGTAGTCTCATAGAGGAAGCCTACGGTAATACTTTGAACACTTTATTTATTTATTTATAACTGTTCTGCATCAGCTTGTTTTGATCCAATTACCAGTGCTATTTTTTTTATTTATTATTTTTTAATTTTTTATTTAAAGTCTTTTTTTATTTTATTTTATAAATGTCATTAATATTGATCCTTTTTCTTGTGGTCTTGATGATCAGTCTTTTGTGTTAAACAATCTACTAATGCTGGGTTGACACCAAACGTAGAATTAAATTTACTCAAGTTAAAGTCAATAGCTGTTTCCATCCACATATTTTTATGTGAATTTTGGATATGCTCATAAAAACGGTTGATGGAAACATCCTAATTTGTTTACATCTCTTAGTGTTAGTGTTAGTATTACCATAACCGTCTTCATTTCAGACCGTGCTGGGAGTGGAAACTGATATTTATATTTGACGTGGTGGGTGGTGTTGATAATCCAGGTAAAGTACTAAAACAGTATTCTAACAGAAGTCATTACTGTTGACACACAATCACAAATGACTGGTGAAGTGAGCTCATTTAGTAAAGATAATGCCCAATTTTATATCATGGTTTCATTATTATTTCACATACCAATACTAAATGTACTACTTTATTATAGAGACAAATATCACATAATAAATAAGGTCATTTAGCAACAAAAGTAATTCTAGAAAAAAATGCCTGTTTGCTTAGCTTTATTAAAAGTACACATTTATTTAGGAGTAAAATCAAATTAAAGTGAACGTGTGTGTGCACAACATCTCAAACCCAGCTCGTAGGAAATATTAATACAAATGTTAAATAACTTTGTTTGATTTAATGTTGTAAAATGTAATTTAATTGCAGTGATAGGAAAGCTGAGTGCTCAAAAGTCTTCAATATTGTAAAAATATTATTTTTACAATAACAATGTATTATTTTAGGATTTAATAAATAAAATTTACTGGCACAGCAATTATTCGCAATTAACAGACATTTTCAAGTTGAATATAAGTTTGCTTTCTGTTTCTCTGTTTGTCAGGTTTGGACAAAATCGAGTTCCTTCAGAGTCACGAAAATCAGGAGATCTATCAGAAAGCCTTTGACCTCATCGAGCATTACTTTGGAGTGGAGGAGGAGGATGCTAATCTGGTTCCACAGGTGGACGAGAATCAGCAGCAGTTCCTTTTCCCCCAGCAGGAGGCCCCGATGGAAGGCTTCCAGCTATAACCAGCCTTCTGACTCTTTCCGGCCGCCCACTGACCTTTACACCCTTCCCTGCACCCCATACCCGGTACTAAAAACATGCATCGGAAACACTCAGAGCGCAGACACGGACATCTGGGTGAACTAAATTAATCGACCCCTGACCCAGACTGATTCATGTAGTTCTGTTTAATACAGGGGAAACATATCCACTATCCCGTCACACCCAAGAGAAAGCTCAATTTTAGTTTCCTTCATTGTTTTTTTTCCCCGTCTCAATGATGCAGCTAAATAATCATCCCCTCAGGTAGAAATCGTGACGCTGTGTCATTTTTTTTTTCTTCTAATAAGGAGAGGTTTGCTTGAGTTTTCACTGAAAGATGAGAGAATTGTTTGCTCATCTATTCACAATCAGAAAATTCCAGACTTTCATCGGATGTTGCGTCATAGGATTACTTGCTTTTTCTTCATTATTCATGATATATTCATTAAATAAGGTGTTTGATAAGGCCATGCTTCATAGGAAAAACATCAGCAGATAAAAGGGTTATTTCAAGCCAAACTGAAAAATCTGTCATTTACTTCTGCTCCTTATTCACTTTTGTATAACAAATGAAGTATTTAATGGAATCTGACAGATTTTTGAGTGTGTATTCTTCCAGGATGCTTCAAAACCTTCATAAAGTGGTTCATAAACCAAATCGATATGTATAAACTTAGTCTTCTGAAGAGATTTAAAGGGATAGTTCACTCAAAAATGACAATGCAGTCATCATTTACTCGCACTCGAGTCAAACTATTAGAGGAGTTTCTTTCTTTTGTTAAACATTAAGGATATTTTAAAGAGCACTGTAAACCTGTAACCATTGACTTCCATAGTATTTGTTTTTCCTACTATGGAATAGTAGTAAAGGTGATCAACTTTCTTCAAAATGATCTTCTTTTACATTCAACAGAAGAAACTTCTAAAGGGTTGAACCCACTTGAGGTTGACTAATTACATTTTTAGATGAACTATCCATTTAGTTTAGGCTTTATTCATATAATCAGTGTCAAAAAAAGCTCAAATCAATCAAAAAAGGTCTCATTTGCATGGCTGATCAGTATCAATATGTAAATAAGAGTATAATACACGTTAGCCATGTAAAGTCTTAACATTGCTACAAAAGATGCGCGTTTGCTCGCAAATTATTTCAGTAATTTATCAAAAACAAATTTTTTGATATCTTTATGAACATTTTGAAGCATCAAGACATTTTATGCGAATGGAGGGATAAAAAGTGGTCAGATTTTTTTTTTTTTAAATCTTCATTTGCATTAGGGTTGTCACAATACTGGAATTCAGTTCCAATCGATACTGAAGTTTTAACAAATGTCCATTTCCCGCTGACATTTAAGCAATACTGAGCAGGTTCCTAAATGGCACTGATTTGCCTTGTTCATATGCTCAACAGAAATGCCTGTAATTAGCTGTGAAGCTCATCAGTTCACCCAATTCACCGCTGTTTACCAAGCATAACCACAGATATAGGGACACTGGAGTGTTTTAAAGTCACGCCGATCAGCTGGTTTGTCTATAAGCTGACATACGAGCGATCCGCTGATGAATCGCTGCTTTAAAACACTTCAGTGTCCCTATATCTTTGGTTACACTCAGTAAACAGCGAGTGAGTTTGGTGAACTGATAAGCTTCACGGCCAATCACAGTCATTTCTGTTGAGCACTTGAACACAACGGCAAATCAGAGCTGTATAAGAATGTGCTCAGTAGCATGTAAATGTCAGCGGGAAATGGATGTTTTTAAAGTTTCAGTATCGATTGGTATTGTATTCCAGTATCATGCAACCCTAATTTGCATTCTGAATGTTGAGTAGATTATGACGATTTTCTTATTGGAATGAACAAACTCTTCAAAGGATATCTAGAGTTGTTTCACCTCTCTTAGTGTTAGTATTAGTATTACCATAACCGTCTTCATTTCAGACCGTGCTGGGAGTGGAAACTGATATTTATATTTGACGTGGTGGGTGGTGTTGATAATCCAGGTAAAGTACTAAAACAGTATCCTAACATAAGTCATTACTGTTGACACACAATCACAAATGACTGGTGAAGTGAGCTCATTTAGTAAAGATAATGCCCAGTTTTTCTTTTCCCCCGATTTTTATTTATTTTTTTACCAGTCAGAGGTGACATATCTAGTTGTAGGATGTTCGTGGTGTGCAGTGTTATCAAAATCTTTTTATTTGAAAGGCTTTAACTTTGAAATGCGATCAAGGGGAATAAGCACATATCTGAGGGCCAGGTTGATGCACTTGACGGAGTCTTAATTTTGCTGTTTAGTTTTTCCATTATTAATTGAAGCACCGGGTGGTTCTGATAGTTTTCGTTTAGTTTTTTCTCGTGCAGCCCTCAGTATGTGCATGTTGGGGTTTTGCATGGTGTTCTTTTGGTACCAACCATCCTTTTGTATCCCTTGCCAGATCTTCAGTTAACAATTAGCCTGCGCTCAATAGTTTGAAGTAGTTACGTTTTCTGTTGGTATGGCAAGGAATATGTATTTAAATAATGAAATATATGGGCGATTTAAAAAAAAAAAAATATATATATATATATAAATATAGATATTGTTATATTTGCACACACTTTGCACACATTCATACAAAACCAGCATACACTTCATTAGCATGCACACAAACTAAGTTAAAAAACCAAGGGGAAAATGACTTCCATAATCTCTGTTCCTTATGTACGTTCATGACTTGTTCTGGCACTTTTTAAGTTGACGCACTAAAAGCTTCAACAACAAACACACACTCGAGTTTGTTGACTGCTGTGGATTTCAGATTGAGGGTATGAAAAGTTTGAATATTAACCTCACGCTCTTCGAAACGTACTGTGGTTTACTTTGGAACTGTGAGTGATCGTTTCAAGTCATTATGGAAGCATTTTTCCTCTACCTCCATAACACACTGACCGAAGGGTGCTTCTCCGAGTGAATGTGCGAGGGTTATTTGATTTAGGACGGGCCGGTAAACGTAGTAAGACAACGACTGACGGATGATGTAGGGAAACGATGCAAAGCTTAAATCTCTGTCTAGCATCCGTTTTTAACAGAGCAGCATCCTGTGTTTGGTAGATTGGTGTTTTGGTTGACTGATATCTAGAATATTTTTCCTTCTATAAATGTCAATCCGATACGATTCCCGACAAACCGAATGGAGGTTTCCATGCTTAAAGGGATAGTTCAGCCGAAAATGAAAATTCTGTCATCGTTTGGTTGAATTTTTCTGTTGAACACAAAGAACGATATGATGAAAAAAACAGCCGTTGACTTTTTCTGTATGTTCTTATTATTGATGTCAGTTGCTGCTTTTTTTCACCAGCATTCTTCCGAATATATTGTTTTGTGTTCAACAGAAAAAGATTTAAAACTACTCTAGTAAATGCCGAGGAAATCTTCACTTTGGGGTGAACTATTTCTTTTAGAACTTGAGTTGAACTCTTCAAAAATACCTCTGATGTGCTTTGACATTAGTATTCAAGTTGAATTTCATACTGTGTGACATTTGCAGGATTAAGAATGCTGCATTTCAGATATTTCCGGAGAATATGTTGGAAAAGGAGGGGAAAGCTATGCTTATACAATATATATCTAATGGTCTACAAGACCACCAGGTGGATTCGTACGTCAATCAAAAAGAAAAGAAATAATCTCTTAATGGAAATGCACTCCTATTCACAAAAGTGCCAATCAGACCAACAAAGACAAGAGGCTGATGCGTATCAATCTGTCTTTGAATTATTATTTTTTTCCTTGTTTGTTTACTTGAATGTGCACACATTTTGTGCAAAACAATTGCTGCTCTGTTTTCTTATCTTACAAATTAGAGGTTACATTGTCCGCCAGCGTTCGTGATGGTCTATTTGTACACCAAATTGGTAAACTCAAAGGTATAAAAGATTCAAATCCATCATTTATTGTGCTGGATTGATAATACTTTTAACCAAGGCCAATGTTGAAATACTGTCTCAGTTTGTACTGTTTGCTTAGCTTGAGTTCATTTTGGACATCGTTGTTTTTGGCGTAGAGGATTCTAACGATTGAAGGAGAGAAACTATTTTCTTGAGTGTTTTGTTTATGAGCTCAATTTAGCTGACCATGTAGACCCAAGCTTTGTTGTTTCGAGTCCCAACTTTTCCTCCTGTAACCAAACCAATTGTAGCACAGCGAATCCAAATCAGTTTAGGCCTCTTTTTGCAGACATTCTGTTCTCATTTAAGAACATTGCTTTTTAAAAAAAGAAAAAAGAAAACAAACAAATCTGAGTGTCATACGATCTGTGTATCTTGCATTTAAAGCAGAAATTTGAACGGTTATATTGTTATATTGGCACAATTTAAAAAGTTGCAGTCTTGGCACTGTTCTTTACTCCTTAACTTCTGAGAAGTGCAGAAAACAATAAAGAAATATTTAAGAAAAGGCCACAAATAAGTGAAATTGGGTCTTTATGGTCTTCCGTCCTAGATCTTGTAGATGTTGACATTTTTGAGACTTTTTGTCTCTACTTTCGAACCTGGAGCCGACGCATATGGCTGTGTCTAGTAATGCTGACTCACCTGTGTTTACAATGCTACATGTTTGTTGAGTACTTTTCATATACAATATTAAGACTTGCCCAGGTGGATATTTTGTCCTGGTTCGGTAATTTCTTCTTTTCTTTTAAATGTATTTATATTTAAATCTTTTTTTTTTTTCCTTCTCTGCATAGAATTGCCCGTACTGTGACTGACTTGACTTTACCGACGATATGAATGAGTGACGGACACACAAACTGAACATGTCACACAAACATATACATGAACAATTCTGAACAAATGTTTAAGATTTTTTTTTTGGTCCAGATACAAAATAAAATGATAAAACAAAAAGCTCATGGTTGTTGTCGGTGAGTGATGAACGGGGATTAAAGGGATAGTTTAGCCAAAAATGAAAATTCCATCATTTATTCACACACTGGTTTCCAACACTATTAAATATTCTTTAATTCGCAAGGAAGATGCACTGAATATTTTTGAGAGAGAAAAAGACATTCATTTCCAATTTAAATATTTTTGATGTTAATAGCTGTTTCCCCCAACATTCTTCAGACTATCTTGTTTTGTGTTGAGAGGACGAAGGAAAATTTAACCACTTGAGTGTGTGTAAATGAGGAACGTTTTATATTTGGGGGAACTATTCCTTTAACACAACAAAAAACATGCCACTTCCATGGAGAAATGTATTTAAGAGAGTTAATATTGCTTTAAATATTCCTAATTTCCTATTTACTTTCAGTTTCCTTTCATAAATATGGATTTGCAATAACCTGAATGAAGTGCAGATACAAAGTAAAATTCAGTGGTAAAATACAGAACAAAACGAGAAAGATATTTGTTGACCACCTTGGATGTTGGTTGAACAATTCTATCATCATTTATTCACACTCTTGTTTCCAACACTATTAAATATTCTTTAATCCATAAGGAATATATACTGAAGAATGCTTGAGAGAGAAAACGCCATTGATTTCCATATGAACAAAAAAAAAATAAAATTACAATGGAGGTCAATAGCCATTTCCCCAACATTCTTCACAAAATCTTGTTTTGTGTTTGGTGGAAGAAAGGAATTGAACTACTTGAGTGTGAGTAAATGAGGACGTTCTTATTTGGGAGAATTTGTCCTTTAACAGGACAATAAACATGCCACTTCCACAGAGAAATGTGATTTAGGATAACTATTATTTCTTTAAATATTCCTCATTTCCTATATACTTTCAGTTTCCTTTTATAAATATGTATTTGTGATAACCTGCATGAAGTGCAGAAACAGTAAATTTGCGGTGGTAAAATACAGAACAAAAAGAGCGATTAATATTTCTTGACAACCTAGGAGTTTGGTTGGACAAGTCTTTGTCTGCAAGCTTGAACTTCTTAAAAGTTGGTTTTGTATATAGTGAAATGTTGCTAACATGTTTTAGCATAGCTTTAGCATTTTTTTGTAGTTTTTTTTACCACTTTTCTAACATGAAGGGTGTAAAGTCTTGCCTTTCTAAAACATTCCATAAAACTAGTTTCTCTTAAAATATAATGTGTAGCGTATATATTAGTCCAGTGTTTCTCAACCATGTCCTTGAAGGAGCACCAGCACTGCATGTTTTGGATGTCTTTTTTGTCTGCCACGCCCATTACAGATGAGATGATGATTGAGATGATGATGTAAATCAGGTGTGTTTGGTTAAGGAGACATGAAAATGTGAAAGCTGGTGCTTCTCCAGGAACGTGGTTGAGAAACACCGCATTAGTCAATTGTTGTTTTGTTACACAAGTTTCTGCCATTTTTCATAATTTAAAAAAAAAATCTACTGAAATATTACAAAACAAAATTCATTTCAAAACCATAAAGACATTGAATGATTTATTATCTAAATATTTGCTCATAAGTTATTTCTCTTTACACACAATAATTATAAAAATACAGGAATAGCTTCATTTCACAAACAAACAAATCAATCTGCATACATTTTGAGTTGATGAGTCTTTTCCTTCAAAAATCACATCATATAAATATCAAATGCAGGACTCCAATCTACAGAAGTGTACAATGAACTTGAGCTGTCAAATACTAGAATAGAAATCCTGCATAGTATCTGATCTTTCATTTAAGTTCAGAACTTCAAACTCATTCCCTGTAAGAATTCCAACAAAAGGATAGTGTAAACAGAAGATACCCAAAATTCAACCTTTCATTTTCCTCAAGTAGATTCTGAGCTTGCGTTTCAGTTCTTTGTTCATGAGGTTCTTTCCCCCCAGATCCTTCAGCACAGCCAGCACCATGTTCTTTACTCTCTGTTCTCGTTTCTTCATGTTCCTCATGTGTCTCTCCAGAATCTCCACTCTAGCCAAGGCTTCCACGAGTTTGGTCTTTAGTCCTGGCAGATCTGCAGGTAATGCATATGAGTGATCCTATAAAGAAAGATGGATGACAGTGTTAGCTTTGACCATTTGAAACACACATTTAAGGTATTTTAGATGAAATTGAAGAGCTCCCTCATCTTCCACACATACAGCAGGTGTACCCAAATCTGTTCCTGGAGATCTACCTTCCTGCAGAGTTTAGCTGCTACCTTGATCAAACACATCTTTGTTTAATTATCAAGTGCTCCTTCAGATCCCACTAAGGCCCTGTCTACACGAACATGGGTATTTACAAAACAGCACTTTTGCTGTTTGTCCACACGAAAACTGAGAATCGGTTAAGTGAAACTGAAACTTTCTGAAAAGCTTTGACAAGGGTGCAGATTTTCCAAAGCTCTGGGTACATGGTGACACAACAACTGGAGAGTTCATCACATGACGTCAGCATGTGCGCTGCTTTTTCCTTTCTGATTAGCCAACACGGTTTGGTTCCTCATGTTCACAGCAAACGTATCATGTATTCTGCATTGTTCACACTGAGACAGTAATCCGACTCTGTTCTTACGTTTGCATTGACTTTTATGCAATTTACACACGAAAATTTCCCATTTGGTGTGAACTGAGCATAAGTGTCATTATCTCCACTTGTTGGTTCAGTGTGCCCTTAACATGCATCACAGTACTTTTTTTGCATTTTCGTGTGGATGGAAGTTTTTAAAAAAAAAACAATACTTACCTTAGTTGTGGTTTATTTGCAGCTGAACTCTGCAGGAAGTTTGATCTCCAGGAACAGGGTTGAGCACGCCTGATATACAGCAATGGTCCTGAAATGCTCAAAGTCCAGACAAAGGAACTGAAAACAGTAGCCCCTTTCACACATACAGACCTTTCCGGAAAATTGCCGGAAAGGTTGTATGTGTGAACAGGTCCTTTTTGAAAATACCGGTAAATTCGTTCTGGCTATTTTCCGGAAAGAGAAGTTGTAACATTACCGGCAATTTGCCGGAATGCTGCGCTATGTGAATGCAGAAGGAAGATTCCCGTAATAAGCGTGTGCACGTCTAGAACGTGCTGACGTGAGACGTCTGCTTTAGCCAATCACAACAGTCAGACGCATTTACGTCTGCGCGGTTTGTGAGGATAAAAGCCTTTGAATACTTTTCCAGACACATTTAGCTGCTAGAAGTTAGTCAGATCCCGTTTATATGTTCTTCTTAATGCCACCTGTGTAAATAATCATCGATGAGATGCTTATGATAAGCCGTTGTTTGTTTACCTTCAAGCTTTGCGTGTGCCTGTGAAACAGCCTGTGAGCGCCTGCACACGCACATATTATGAACATCTCGACATGCGAAAGTGATCCTGCGAAAGTTGTTCACAATATTGATCATCCACAGAGTTTGTAATTTAGTCAAATGTTTACAAATACAAGCGCAGCCGTTTAAAGCTCATTTGTGGTGAA
>NC_141039.2:31995000-32007500 GCF_052040795.2 Danio rerio | reverse complement strand
TACAATAATAATAATAATAATAATAATAATAATAATAATAATAATAATCTTGCTTTTAACGTTTTATTTGCCAAACACACGCTTATCGTTAATAAAAGAAAAATAGGTCCTACAGGACCCAGAACCTTTCTCATTTAAAGATATTTAATTATTTAATTAACAGTTACATTAATTATTTAATATTATCATATATTGCTTTACAAAAAATAACGATCTAAATTATAATAATAAAGTATAAAAAAAATCTAATAAAAAAACAAAAATACACCGGAAGTTTGCCACGATCCGTCCAATCATCTTAGAGTGTTACCCTGGCATTTCCTGTGTCAGTTGGAATCGGCAGTGGGAAGGGTAAAGAGTGGTGACAAACATAAGAAGTGGTTTCTTAGACCAAAGTAAGACACTGCTATTATTTTAAACATTATTACTTTAAAGCGCGAACACGTTAAATGTACATGTTTAGCGAAATATTGACAAATTAGAGCGCGTCAATTCAGTATTCGGATGTTTAACTGTGCGTTTTGTTAGCCACGACAGCTAAACTAGTCGAGCGAGATGGTACACAGCCACAGCTCTCCTCTCAGTTATACTTATATACATATTTACAGCTATTATCAATCAGGTTAAAGTAAAACATGTTCTTTGTTTTGCACGTCTGTTAGTAATAGTTTGACAACTGCACGAAGGACTGAATGATTGACAATCGTCTGATAGCTGTAAACGTGATCTCTAGTGTTTAGTGATTAGCGTGTTTTTACCGTTGTTACCATGGTGAGTTAAAGAGTCAACTGTCGGCCTGGTTTGTTTGGTGAATTCTTTTACAAAAAGTGATTAGTAATGGCGAGGCTGAATTGAAACCGAAACCTTCAAGCTGTTTTATGATGAAGCGTGTCGTCTTGTTAGTCTTTAACTTGTGCATTGTGTGTTTTAGTATTTGCTTATAAATTAGCCATGCAGAGGCAAATGGAGGATCCTGCAGCTGATAGCAGTGCAGATGATACTGAGGAGAGCACGCCTGCATCTGAGATGACCAACAGCCCTAAAGAAGCTGAAACACAGCCGGACGGCTCACCAGCCAACAAAGATGAAGGCTGTAAGGGACATGATATGATTTTGTCATTTGGAATGTGTTTTTATTTTCCAAAGCAAAGTTTTCTCCCTTTCATATTAAAAATTAGTTTATTCTGTTCATAATACCCATTTTATTCTGCATTAATATTTTTCTTGACTGAATGTTATCAGTGTTGTACTATTCTGCACAGCATTTTGAAAATTAATATTTTTATCCATTTCTCAGTAAATATAGTCAAAATATTTTGGTGCATTTGAACAAAACAGATTTATTGAACAGATATGCTTATTTAAATTATATTTTAGTCACCAAACATATTTAGAAATGAAAAAATAAGTAAAATCAAGTTAAATATTGCAACAAAATAAATTACTACAAAACATCAACAACATTTTAGAAATGTTTTTTTTTTGTTCCCCCATATTGTATCTAACATTTTTCCCTAACATAAACTTGGGTGTACAGATGTTTTTACTGTTATCATAATTTGGTTTGTTAGTTCCAGTTTTGGCTGATTAAGTACTGATTAAGCTGATGTATATGCGGAAATCAAATGTATTATTTTAAACAGTATATAAAAATAAACTTTAAGAAAATAAATTCTATTTATATAATTATTTTCTTTATTTAAAAAGTTTAAATCAAAAAGCATATCAAGTCAATTAAAATTATGGTGTTTATTTAGTTGCACATAAATCTTTTTCTATTTATTTTTTTTTTAAATGTAATAAACATGGAATGCATTTAAACTTTTTTTTTTCATTCAGTTTTATTTTATTTGTCTGCTAAGTTTTTAAAAAATTTTTTTTTTATTCTGCTCTCTTAAAAAAAAAAAAAAAACACCTTCACCATTTTTCCTTAGTTAAATTGTGTTCCTGACACCACCAGTTATTTATTTATTTGTTTTTTAATTATAAATTAATACACTGTTGCCAAAAGTATACCAGGCAGTTACAGTACTTGTTAAACTGTTAGTTAATATCACTTTTAAAAGTGCATTCTACAATAGCGAAATATGTCTGTCCCATTTTGTTGTGGAGACACTTGAGTTTCTGTTTGCATGACATTGTAATTCTCAAAAAAAAATAAATGAATAAAATGCTTGTAAAGTGACTTGGGTTACCATCTAAATATTATATATGGTGACAAGTGCTTTAGTATGAATGTATATACAAACAAAATCATGCTGTTTATTAATGCAGAACAGACAGACTTCATATAAAAAATTTTTTGTAGTTTAATTGTCACATGCATTCATCGGTTTATCAGATGTTCAGCACTGCTTTTGATTTATCCAAATATTTCTTGAAATTGTGTTGTGCAGCTTATTCTGTTTTTAATGGCTGGATTCTGCAGTTTTGCGTTTTCTGCATCATAAAAATGATAGGGGCCATAAATGACACAAAACACCAACTTTACATCTATAACTTTTGTTGTGGAAAAGCTGTTTTCAATGCAGTGTTTCATCTCGCATGTTTCTTGTGTTCAGTGGCAGAGGCTGGGGCAATTTCTTCTTGTGATATGGCTGAGGAGCTGAGCAGACAGCTGGAGGACATCCTCAGCACCTACTGTCATGAGGATGGCAGTGTTGGCAGCAAGAATGCCGCCGTGACCAATGGTGTGGAAGTCAATGGGCTGTCTGAGAAGGAAAACGGCAAGCAGGAGGAAGCCAAACTGAATGGCAACGGATGTGTAGAGAAAGATCAGAAGAAGCTGCAGGAGAAGAAGAAAGTGAAGGGACTGGGTGAGTTGGTATAAAATACTTTACATACTCGAATTGACTTTATTTGTCAGTTATGTACACTACCAATTTAATACCTTAAATATAATTACATTAATACTGTTATTCAACTAGGATGCATTAAGCAGTAAAAATGTTAGTGTTTCAAAAGATTTCAGATATATTCTGTTCTGTTGAAGAAATGATCCTGTAAAAATGTTGTGCTATAAAAATATGAAGGCTCAAACCATTTTAAACTTTGACAAAGAGAAGAAATGCTTCTTGATCTCCAAATAAGCATATTATAGTGGTTATAGTGATCACCTGCCAATGAAAAATGGAGTAGCGATTCTGAAACGTAAATATGTATAATATGGCGAATATATTAATGTTACGTCATTTAGATGTTATTTAGGGTATTTTTGACCTAACATATAATAATTTTGTGTGCGTATAACCAGTGATTGAACGAACAACTAAAGATTGAATATCACTGCAATTCATTATTTATTGGCCATACTTCCAGTTAAAGCAAGTAAAAAAAATATTGTACAGTAAAAGAAAAATATTTACAATGAATAAATAATAATTTACCTGATGGATGTGAGGTGGTTAGAGGTGCTCAAATCAAAGAAAAAATAAATCAAAATGTACTAACTGTATTAAACAAACTAAACTAAATATGAAAAGCATGAAAAGAAACCTCTTCAAGGTATCAAACGTCTTAACTAAACTACTCTAACTAAAAACCAAAACATGCACACAAAACAACACACTCTCCTGAACCTGATGGAATAATACAAAAGTTAATCTAGGTGTTATAAATGTATATCATTCAACTTGCTTTTTTCCACACCTTCTCTGAGGTATTACTCAAATATATCAGTTACTTGCAGTGTAACTGAGCATATCATATTTTTAATTAAATAAATGTAGCCTCTGTGAAAGATAAAAAAAAAAGTCTCGTCAAAATCATATGAATTAAAATGCATGTAATGTATAATAAAGTTATTAATATTTCAGCATGTTCATAGTTGGCCAGTTTTGTTCCACTCAGTACCTTTCATGAGCTGTCACTTTCATAGTTCAGTTCAATTCATACTATCATGAACTGCTGAAGGTTTTTAAAGAACTTTGTCTTATTGTATCAATTTCTAACTAAATAGTATTTGATAAAGAGATCAATAAAGCTTTGTTAAATTATTTAGTTATTCATAAACCCTCAGAAACTTTTTCGTTTTCTATTAGTGTCATTTCACACTGCAAGGAAGTGGTAACCTGTAGTAATCGACCCAAATGGTCAATTATGACAATCAAATTGAGAGCTTTTGAATCAAAATCAAAGCATAAAATGTGTCAACTCCAGTAATAAACCCTCTTGTTAACTAAAATTTGTTTTATACTTGTGCATTGTAGGGAAGGAGATAACTCTTTTAATGCAGACCCTCAACACACTGAGCACTCCAGAGGAGAAGCTGGGTGGTCTCTGCAAGAAGTATGCTGAGCTGGTAAGAAATGATTATATTATGATCACCTCCAACAGTATTTTGTTCTTGCATACTGTCTAGATAGATGGATAGAAAAAGTAATGAATACTTATAGATATTGTATTAACTTCCTTGTTTCAAGAATAGTTTGACAAGTAGCTGTCTTCATGTTACACGTTCTTCATTGACTTATTTTTTTAAGTTTTTTGCAAGTCTTTATGAATGAGACACTGACCCGTGCTATTAAAATAATTTTTAATAGTACAAATAAATATTATTTTATTTTGAGGTGGCATGAATCCATTAATATTTTGTCAGAGGTAATTTTGTTTGAAAAAAGTTTACTATAACAAAGCATATAAAACAGAGGGTTCTCAAGCTCTACGTTAAAAGGTCCAAATTTGAATTTTATCAACAATTGATATTGCATAACTTGTTTTTAATAAACATCCATTACATGCATCACAAGTCAACACTATTTTTCTTTAAATAAAGTTGCATTTGCATTTAAATCACATTAAATACAATGTAAATGTGGCAAAACCAATACTAAAAGTGAATTTTTTTTTTGTACAAAATACAACAAAATATAGACTTAATAGTATCTGAATGCAGCCATGATATGCAAGTTAAGATTGCATATCTCAGAAATGCAATGTCAGACAATGCGCACAATGATGCTAATGAGGTCACTGTGAGTGTTAGGGTTAAGGCTGATTTATACTTTTGCGTCAAACACCGGCGTATGCTACGGTGCTGATGCAATGCCCTTCGCCGTGGCTGTCGGCGTCGCTGACGTGCACCTCTCAAAAAACAACACGCAAGCTCTGTGATTGGTTGGCTTGGTAGCGCTGACGAGTCGGGGCAGGACCGAGAGCCGTGCGAATGGCGCGAACCCAATGTAGCGATTGTTTACAAGTGTGGAGTCCCGTGAAGGAGCTCCGGATGGAAAGATTTGTTTTGTGTTTACCTCATAGTTAAAGCTGTTGCACGTCCGCCGGTTCCTGCCTCAAAATGAGCGAGTTTGAGTCACTTGTTCAGGAAACGCAAAACAAAAGCGAAGAAACTCAACACAGAGGAACATTTACACCTCACTGCCAACTAGCGTTTCGGAAGTGTTAATGCAGACCAACAGAGACAGCGCACAGAAGTATAAATGCACAGCTGCGTGTGTTGCCTGCGCCGTGAGTTCACTTGACGCAGAAGTATAAACCAGGCTTTAGAGGTGGGGTTAGGTGAGCATTGCATGTAGCTCAGATTGCAACTGCACCAGGTCTGCATCCAGACCTCTCTCCAAAAAAAGTGAAGAATACAAAAGGTGTGCAATGAAAACTTTAGGTGTTGTAGTTTTGCGGTTCTTAAATTTGTAATTTGTATTTTGTGGATACTGCCATTCAAAATGTCCATGTTTCATTTCATAGTGGCGTTTCATGTTTCCACAATATATATATATATATATATATATATATATATATATATATATATATATATATATATATATTATTGTTTATAGTGACAATAATGGTAAAATTTTCAAAAACATTTTGTATTGAAATATCTGTACCTACACAGATGCTTTTCTTATATTGAGTTTTTATCTTATTTTCAGCCCAAATGTCTGAAAACTCGAGTTAATAATTTTTAGACAAGTAAAAATATCAAAGCGATAACAAGATTATTTTGCTCATCCCAATGACAGATTATTTTACTTTCGCTTGTATGATATTAAGACTAGAAACAGACAAAAAGTTTAAGAAAGAAAATGTTTTTTTGCAGTGTACTGGCATTACTAAATGAAGTTCAGGGGCAAATAAAACCAAAAATAAAAGACAGTTTTTAGGTAGATCAAAGGAAGTGCTTGTTTCATGAGTTGCTGATGTATTCTGACTGGGATTAGACAGTGTTGTCTGTATAAATGAGCTGATTAAGGGTTAATAGGACCACGGTTGCCCTAAGCCTTTGGGCGGACATTCAGCTGCCTAAGCTTCAGTTTCTATACATGAATACAATACCAGGAAGTGCTGAGAAGTTTCAGCCCACATTTCCACTTATGTGACTTTCTTCAGTGTAATTATTCAGTACACATGCTATTGAATGTTAATATTCTACTGTCTTGACAACCCCATATTAGCAGACTTATAATGATGTGCCTCTTCTGTTATATTTCTTGTAGTTAGAGGAGCACCGTAATGCTCAGAAACAGATGCGGGTGTTGCAGAAGAAGCAGACGCAGCTCATTCAGGAGAAGGACCATCTAAGAAATGAGCACAGCAAGGCCATCCTGGCACGCAGCAAACTGGAAAGTCTCTGTCGAGAATTGCAGAGGCACAACCGCACACTTAAGGTACACCAACTTGATTTGAATGCAAATAACAAGATAAGAGGGATCACTGGAGGAGTTATGTGCATGGCACATTCAAATTTTTAATTCAAAGTAGGGGTGTGCGATAGGGGTGCAACGTTTTTCAGTACAAAAAAATAATATCGTCCCTTTGTCCTCCCACAGTTCAGTGCACTCTGTGATCCACGGTTCACAATATGCATTATTAATATTGGTTTGGTGATTAAAATAAATGCAACAAAGCAAAAAAAGTTCTGGCTTCGTACACTTCCGATTACCATTCACATGCATTTTACATGCAAGGATCTGTCCATTCACCTCTTAGTATGTAAGTCTGTTGTTGACATCACGGCTCCTTGTGTCTGTGTGCGTGTGGAGTTTCTGAGAGTTGTGAAGAAGAAAAGTACAGGTGAGACCAAACCATAGTGCATTGCCGTCAGTGTTTCAACAGACTCTTTATATAAATTCAGACACAAAAATAGCCACTGATCTAGGCTATCTTTGTTGTTGCAAAGATAGCCTAGATCAGTGGTCACTAACTAATGGCTCGAGGCTTGTGTCTAGACCAAGAGGTGTCCCATATAGACCCGGACATACAGCATAAAAAATGTTTACGTAGGTTTATTACTGCAGTCCCGTTCCCGCTGGGTGTTATTTTGCACCCACTATTTATTCACTCTGTTTACCTGCTGTCTGCTAAGAAAAGTTTTACTCTCGACGGACTGTTCATGCCTAGTTAGGTTGAGAGAGAAGAACCGAACACTCTCGTTAAGTTTCAATGGTGCTGTTAAGTGATAACAGAGCTCTCCGGAATGATTGTTAATAAAACAAAAGCATTGCTGCCTTGGTAATGCAAGCATAATGTGAAGAGAAGTAATCTATACTCTAATAGTGCTCGTTTATTAAAGAGCCCATATTATACATGAAATAGGGTCATATCTTGGTTGTAAGGGTCTCCAACAACAGTCTAATATGCATGCAAGGTCAAAACACTTTCATGGTCTTATAATCTGCATTTATTTTTACCTAATTATCCCAGCGACTCCCGTATGAATCGTCCAGTGATTCATTTGTTCCCAAACCCCTCCTTAGCGCGAAGCTAATCTGCGCTGATTGGACCGATGACAGTCTGTCGCGATTGGTCGACTGCCTTCAGTCAGAGAGTGAAATGCCCAATAGCTAATCAGCAATATAGAAAGTAATCACAGTTCATACACGCTCGATAGTGTAGGCGTGGACTTTAGCTGCCACACACACACACAAAAACACACACACCTCCGGACGACAACGCTCCCGCTTCCGCCCGCACCCGCCAAGTTTAGCCTGAACCCGACCGCTCCCGCTTATATGAAAAATTTGTTGCCCCGGTGCCCGACCCGCACCGTTTTCTGCCCGCCGCGATGGATCCCGCTAAAGAGCGGGGGAGAACAAAACCAAAAATCATCCAGCTATACAGTCCAGCCAAGCTGTCTCTATAAACACACACAGCACCAAGCACACACACACAGACAATGTTCTCTCTCTCACAGACATCTCTCTCTCTCTCTCTCTCTTACTCTCTCACTCTCTCTCTCTCTCTCTCTCTCTCTCTCTCTCTCTCATACGCGCGCATGCGCACCTACACACACACAAGCACCAAGCACACACACACAGGCAAAGCTCTCTCTCTCATCACGGATATTGCTAGACAGCCCGCCCCCGTACCAAATTAAACCCGTTACCGACCGCTCCCGCGATTTATTCGGAAATTTATTCCCGCGATGCAGAAATCTGGCGCGGGGACAGCACACCTCTACCACGGAGCTCCGTAAACAAAGCAGCACGCGTCGCATTTTTAATGTGACTTTGCACGCGATAAGAGAATATAGCCAGTTAACCTGATACAGTACACGCGGTTACAAGTAACAAATCACAACTAAATAAATTTGCAAGCTTGAGTAAACGAGGCAACTTTAATCGCACGTACTTACACTTGAGAAATGGAGGAAGAAAAATCCATCCTGACATCCATCAGTAAGTTAACTTACTTTTTACTGATCCTTCCTTTAACAAACGCAGATGAAGTATTCTTTGTAGCATGTAGTTTCCAGTAGTTTTCAACTGCTTGGTAATAATGCTGATGTTTCATCTTTGGGTAGACCCTCGATAATATCCATCTGCAGACTTCAATCGACCGGCATGTTTGTGTGCGTGTGTTTGTGGGTGTGTGTGTGTGTCTGGATTTCTGCGTCAGAGGGCGGGGCCTCAGGTTTGAAATCTCCCGGGTTTACGCGTGCACGTGAATAACTTGGTTTCGTTCGTACGTCATGGCGAAACACCTAATGACTCGGTATCAAGGCGACTCGTTTGAAGCACTATGAGTCGACTCTTTTATAGATGAATCAACCGTTTTAAACACTGTATTCTTACAGATTTAAGCCTTAGCTGGATACTTCACTTCACTTAGAGCTGTGTTACACACTACATGGAGGGGAATTTTCAAAAACCCATAATATGGGCTCTTTAAGATGTGTTGACATAATTATTATCTGCAGAATTGGTTGAGACTGAGTCGAGAAAAAGGGGGAAATTTAAGCTTTTTCCAAAGCATTTTATTTGAACATACTATTTCAAAATGTCTTAAATAGCAGAAATAGCAAAAAATGTCCGCAGATTCCGTCTGGCCCTACATATGGGTAAAACAAACAACATTATCAAAGATGATAAATATTGCCACACTCCTAATTTTTATGTTTGCTTTACTTGGCAGGAGGATGGTGTGCAACGTGCCCGATTGGAGGAGGAGAAAAGGAAAGAAGTGACTTCACACTTCCAGGTGACACTGAATGACATCCAGGCTCAGATGGAGCAGCACAATGAGCGGAATGCAAACCTGAGACAGGAGAACATGGAGCTGGCTGACAAACTAAAGAAGCTTATTGAGCAGTACGAGCTCCGAGAGGAGGTGAGACGGAACAAAAAAAACTAAAAAACATCATTGTAATTTTGATTGAAGAGTAATGCAATTTTAAATCAGAAACATTATTAGTTAGTAGGGATGTAACGGTATCAGAATTTCACGGTACGGTAATACCTCGGTATGAATGTCACGGTACGGTATTTATTGAATCATTTACAGGAAAAAACAAAACTTATGAAAATACTCCAAAAAAGTGCCAAAAGTGTCAATGACATACAAATTAGTCATCTATCTGTAAGCTTTGAAACAGGAACTTCAATTTTAATAACAAAAAAATATTAAACCATGTAAAAAAAATTAAGTTTCAATTTAGTAGTGTTGAAAACTCATCACATTCAACATTTAATCACTCACTCACTTAGATAGAGATGGGTTTAAAGGAAAATTATCATATAAATATAATCTGGTAAAAGCTGGTATCTCTGGGTATTTACAATGTCCCCTGCAACAGAAAAAACCCCTCTCATTTGGGACTGAGGTTTCTGGGACAGAGAGATATGACTTGGCCCAGGTTGACAGCAGTGGGTAACGTTGTGCATTGTCTTTCCCCCACTTGAGAGGACAAACCATGAGTGAGATAGAGATCTCATGTCTGCATCAATCTGAACAGTGTGCTGTGTTTCTGCAGTCCCCATGACTGATTATTAGTCCTATTCCCCAACTTGCAGGCACGTGCACACACAGGGCTCAACCTGTGCAGTGCACATGCCCTTTTTAGTCTTGGATAGAAAGTTCCCTTCCAAAGTGATCAAAAGTGCCCCCGCGACGCGACATACCCTCCGTCCCCGCTTTACAGTACGCGCGCGACAACACAGCTGATAAGAACTCGCGCGACAACACCACTATTCAGTATGCGCGCGACAACACAGCTGATAAGAACTCGCGCGACAACACCACTATTCAGTACGCGCGCGACAACACAGCTGATAAGAACTCGCGCGACAACACCACTATTCAGTACGCGCGCGGCGACAACACCCAGCTCTTTTTCATCCCCGCTTCTAGCAGCACACTCCATTTCCGCATTACTGGATCTGTAGCGACAACAGACCGCAAGGGATTAGGGCCAAGCCTGGGCTGATGGGAATTGTAGTTTCCGGTACCTCCCGTTCGCTTCATTCGTCTGAGCAAATTTTCTAAGAAGACCTAAAGTTTTACCGAGTCATGCGACTACGGTAATATCGAAAAACATTAATATTGCGGTATGACGGTATTTACAATACCGTTACATCCCTATTAGTTAGGCTTTAAATGTTAAGTAGAAGATAATTGTATATGTAGTGAAAGAAGATAAACAGTATTTTTATTCTCTTCAATCAATGTATCACATTAGTTTGCAATCATTCATTAAAATTGACAAAAAAAAAATCACAATAGTGGGACTAGCTTGTAGTAAAGCATAATTTTATCGACTGTTGCCTTTGGTTTTATTATTTGTATACAGTGTTATTCGTCCATTAAGACTTTTAAGTGATGAACTGATTTTAAGTATGACTTGTTTTTTTCTTTTAGCATATTGACAAGGTGTTCAAACAGAAAGATCTGCAACAGCAGCTAGTAGATGCAAAGCTTCATCAGGCACAGGGTCTGCTCAAAGACTCAGAGGACCGGCATCAGAAAGAGAAGGACTTTGTGAGTTTCCACATCATTTTTTTAGTACTTCAATTATTTTTCGATGACTTCAGATGATACTGGTCATGGGATTTCTAGAATATCAATGAATTTAATACAAAAGTCAGGGGATATATATATATATATATATATATATATATATATATATATATATATTCCTGTCCAAGTTATGGAATATGAGGAAATTTTGTAGGGGAGGGAGAGAAAGAGGAGAGGGTTGGTTGGTTGGTATTATTGTATTTTTTTTTTCTTAGCTGGGATCTGATGTACTACCCTGTCAGTGAAAGACTGTCCAGCAAACTCACAAGCAGTGAATTGTGCATCTGCTTTTTAATTACCTTGCCATAGTAGCCATATAACGCATATGAGATTAATGACGTCAGTACAAAATAACCGGTTATGATAATTACTAAACTGATACCAAATTGTTTGTCTGCATCATGGTGCATCAGAAAAACAATTAATTTTGACACCCCTAGAATTTTGTTTGTCATTTTAAAATTGTAAGACCCATTAGTCAATTTCTTATTATTGTGGCCAAAAATGACAAAAATTTCTTAATTTACTGCAACATTTACAGCATTTCTTATGTTGTGTTGCTGTAAAAAAATATATATATATATATATTTTATATATTTTGACCTCAAGAACTATTGGTCTCTGTAATTGATATAATGGAAATGCTGAGAAGGTTTACCTCTTAACTATATAAAGCCTGCTCCATCTTATTTGATGCATAACTCTAGATGGTAAAAATAAGCAGCTGTTGAAATCTCTTTAACAGCAGCATTAGAAAAAAAATCATGTTTTATTCAGTACTAAACCTACTACTAACGTGTATGACATTTTGTGTCCTACTTTTGAATCGAATTGTCTGAAAAAAAAACTCTTGGAAATGTCCTGGAAAAACAGTTTTTAAAAAGAGTGGGAACCCTGTAAAAATTAAATATGTCTAAAACCAGTCACAGGCTGCCATGTTGTGTCTATGACTGCTATTGTTCACATGCCGAGTGAGCCCTTTCTATTTGTGAATAAAATGTCATTTAATATAAAACTAGAATTGAAAAGTGTCCTTGCAGACCAAAGTATATCAGAACCATTTAAAAAAGTAGCAAGCTTCCCTAAATTTGCAGTGTTTGCTTTATTTTGCTTTAGCAGAATTGTGGAAATTTTTCTTTTTTAGACATTTAAGGTCGGAAAAGTAATTGACATTTGGTTTAAAAGTAAGCAACCAGGAATCCAAATATATATTTTTCTTTACTGAGGGAGGTGAACGTACAGACGTTTAC
>NC_141039.2:31467500-31495000 GCF_052040795.2 Danio rerio | reverse complement strand
ACATTCTTTGTTATTTTACAAACTTAGTTTTCTCTATATAACAATATCTTGTCTCAAACTACTAACATGTCAATAAAAGTCCCTCTGTTAAAACCTAAATGAGATTAACATCCCATAATGCAATTACAATAATAAATAAACAGAAAACTCTTTGAATCACAAAAATACTGAACCTGTTAATTAAAGGAGTGGTCCACTACTATATCATATTTTAAATTTATGTTCATGTGTAATGTAGATGTGTGAACATAAACAACATATCTGAATGCATTTTGCTCAATACAAAGCAAGACATTGGCTTTTACAGAGTTAGCTTGGCAAAGCCTGCAGCGAACAAAGTTTGGGGACTACAAAAAATACTGGGTTAATGAAATCATAAACCCTTCAGGTTGTGCGCATGCACTATAGCGCAGCAAAAATGGCATGGCCATTGGCACTGTAATGTTATAGCAGAGAAAGCTAAAATGCTGTCCAAATGCTACGATTTACACAGAGCTTCTTCTGTTTGGGTTCCCAAAGGACACGATGCAAATACAGAAGTGCTTACAATTGAACTTGCTCATACTGCTGCCGCTAACACAACTGTATATTGTGCATGTATAAGTGCATGCTAGTAGAGTTGTTGCGCTTCCTGGTGATGTGGAGCCAATCCCCGAATCTCAGCCATTATGACAGTTGACTAATCAGAGCCTGTTGCGTGCGGGCCTCCAGAGGAACCAGTAAATATATTAGTTGATTTCTTGTTAGTTGAATAGCAGTATATAATTAAGTAAGATATATGAAAAAATAAAGTGATTTATTTTAGCAAATGAAGCATGAGCACACATTGCTTTGAGTCTTAAAACACAAACAAGTCTTTTTTTGTTTTTGACATTTTACATGCATATTGTAAATACACAGGAAAAATAATGAAACTGCTTGATAACAAAGACTATAGAATACACAAGACATGTCACTTATAATGTTTTGAATGGCGAAAAGTGTATCGGTTAATATGGCTAATGAAGCCCGCCTTCTAGTCCAGGAGCCAATCGTCGATCGCTATAAGGCGAATAAAGCCCGCTTTCTAGTTCAAAAGCCAACAATCAATCGCTAATCGCTATTATGCAATTCGAACATTTAGGAACAAAACTAAAAAAAACAGTTGTTTAGTTTTATTGGTGAATCCTAAAATGAAATTCAGTCATTAGCTTGGCAAGTAGATTTGGAGAATTTGATGTTTCTCCATTCATACAGAATGCCCAAGCATACTGCCCGAGTGGTGTTTCAAAGATTGTAATCGAGTGAAATGACTTGCCTTAAAGAGACTTTGTTAATAACCACAATCATTATTATGCACATTATTTCTGTATTAGATATTCAAATGATCAAAGAAATACTGGAATATCTTGTATTTATTTATTTTTGGCCCTTTTAGAATTGAACTACAGACCAACTTTGGCTTGTGGCCATCAGTTTTAAACCACTGGTTTATAGAGGGAACACACACGATCCAAATGGCAAAATGAGCCTCCACAACCCAGTCCAAAACAAAAAGGGAAAAAAAAAAGATCTTAGTTTGGATTCCACAAAAATGAGAGAAATGAGGTAAAGACTGTAACGCAGCTAAAAGTAGGTCAGTAGATCAACAAAAGAATGTTAAGCACACAAATGCGTCTTATTCTCCATCGCTCACCCGTTGAGTGAACAAGCTATAAACACTGGTAGCTTGCTGATGCAGGAAACTTTTACCATTCCGGCCAAGATTGAGCCTTTTAACTGCGACTGAACACAATCATAACTGTGTCCTCGCAGACTCCTTCTATTCCAGGTCATGAAGATAAGCAGCTCTCGGCCAACAAACAGAGCCGCTTTTGTAGTCAAGACGGAATTAAATTGAAAATGAAAATGCACAGCAAACTTTCTGATCCCACTAAAGCGAGAGAGAGAGAGAGAGAGAGAGAGAGAGAGAGAGAGAGAGAGAGAGAGAGAGACAGAGAGAGAGAGAGAGAGAGAGAGAGACAGAGAGAGAGAGACAGAGAGAGAGAGACAGAGAGAGAGAGACAGAGAGAGAGAGACAGAGAGAGAGACAGAGACTGCACTTGTAAAGGCCATGCCAGTCCACTTCACCTGCTTTCAAAGCTTTACATGGAGCTTAGCCATTGCAACGTTGAAGAAGTATTTGTTGAAACAAATGTGCCTTAGAATGTCTTGGAAACTGCCAGCAAACAAGTAACTACTTGTAGACTAGTCCAGGATGGATGCCAAAGAGAAGGAAACTGATTTCAGATGCAAAAAAATCTCACTGCTGCCATTGCATCATGATTATTTCACCAAACTTATGTAGGCAACTTCTCAACATCCCCATAAAGTCCCTCTTTAATTAAACCACAAATACCCACTAACAAACTGCTGCAACAGTTGTTTAAAATAATTAAATGACAGTTATTTTACATAATTGAAGCAAAATTCTGACATTGACACAGCAAGTTCAGGGAACAAACAATGATCAAGAAAACCTTTACAGCTTTGAAATGTACACAATATTTACATGGGTAGCAGAACCACATCTAAATTAAAAGCAATATACAAGGTATTTTATAAGAGTTTAAAAGCTGTAGAATTGACAAATGTCCAGAATGACAAAATGCCACATTTATAGGTATCTTTTTTTTTAATGAAAAAATAAATGTATGAATAAATATAAAAAATACAAAAAACACAGCCTTCATGAACAGAAGAGAATAAGGAAACTTCAAACCAAAACTACTGTAAATCACACAATCTAAACTAAATTGCCTAATAGTGAGCAATAATGACCAACGCTTTTTTTTTTTGCGACACTAGAAATATGCATGTATAACTATTAGATATGATATGCATATAGTTTAAATGCATTCTTATGAAACTTTGAAGAGAGTCAGAGGAGTGTTTAGAAATACATCCTGAAGTTTCTGTAATCTTGCTGGAAGGCTTAAAAGGTCAAAAGGACTGCTCTGTGGGCCTCTGTGTGTGCTCTTCAGTATACATTACAGAAAACCAGTGAAGTGTAGAAATACCTCAGGATCTTAACTGTCCTTACTCGCGCTGCTCTTTGATCTAAGAAAATTTAAGAAATCTATCTTCATATTTGCTCCAAATTAACAAATTAGTTCTACATGTTTTGAGACAATGAGCCGCCCAATAAACTAAATTCATTGCGAATCTTGTAGACAGCAGTTTGAAGGAAAGGTAAAAGTTATACCTAGGCCCACGCGGAATCTGCACACGCAGATTTCTGCAGATTTTTAGTCCATCTTTGAGTTTATGTATTTACTTGTGTAAATGTGTGTAAATTTATATTTATTCAATTTGTAAATTATTTCATGAATATTAATGTGATATAATAATAGTAATATTAAAATGTTCATACGATTTATAATATTTACAATAAAGTTTGCAAAGTAATTTCATATAAAGTTTTTATTACGATACTCCTAAGATCATTCCACATAAATTCACATTTTTTATAATATTATGGACAAAAATAGCAAAAAATGTCCACAGATTCTGTCTGGCCCGAGGTATACCTCATTTTTGGCCATACAGCAGCCTAAATGGGAAGCTCAACAAGGTTCAGAGAGATGGATTGACATCTAAAAATTATATAGATTTTAGGAGAATGATCTACATAAAAGAATAATGACCATGAAAAATGTCATATTAATCACAATCTAACACAACAACTGATATTTTGAGCTGCATAACGTTACATTTTGCCACGTTTTTTGCCTAGAAAAATACATATGCTATAATAAAGTGAATAAAATGAGTGACTTGTCCAAATAAAACAAGTTTAAGTGTTAAAGGGGGAAACTCGGTGCTCCAGCAGACTCGTGTCTTCACATACAATTAACGTTATAGCAGTCTTAATGGGTTGCTCAACAGGTTTTTGAGACACGGCCGACCACTAATGAACCCCCAAACCATTTAGTGTCGCATGAAGGTTATTGGGGTAACGTAAAGTTGGATTTATATTCGCACATTTATTCAGTAACAACTTGTAACATGCTCCCTATATTGTTTACCATAGTACTTTTAAATATTCCGTCTGATATCACGCAAGTGTGGCTTTAAAACAACATTAACACTATTTAATTGACTATGAGCAGTGTTGTATTTTAATGGTCATTGGCTGCTAATATTAATTCACTAACTTAACTGTTATTGAGAATTTGCAAAGAATACTTTTCTGAAAATATTTTAAGGAGACACCTGAATGTGTGAATATAGAACTAATTTTACCTCAATACGAAGTTTGTGAATCTCTTCGACAACAACTCAATGTACTTGTCATTGAACAACTTTTAAAGAACATAGCCTTTATCGAACATAAAAATAACATTTTACACTTAAACTAACGTTACCTAATAAAGCTTTACAAAAGCAACAACTCATATTTTGAGGGTATATAACTAGTAAACACGATTAACTCTACTGACAAACAATTTGAGACGCAAACAGATCCGCAACGCGTGTAAAAACAGCCCAAACAAAAGTGTCTCTAATGACATAAATATACTTACTTTTGTGTTTGCCTGAGCTCCAGGACTGTTTGGTCAGGCTGGGGCTGCGAATGAAAGCCCTTCTGGCTGATTTCAGCACATCCATGGCGAGTTTAGAAGCGGTGAGGCGTCTTCAGGTGCAGCTTGCTGGCCATGAACTACGGCTTCTCGCTCCCTCAACTTTGTTGTTGGCGTTTGGATGCCGACATCTGTGGAAATACTTGAACCTCCTCGTCTTCTGGGCGGCGCTTCACCTGTCAATCAAAATGACGTGCGAATTGCGCGGCGCACAGATTCTGTTTCCATGGCAACTGGGTTAAACAATGAAATGAAGCTTGGTAAAGTTGATCGCTTTTTATATGGCCGTGTTCGAACCTTAGCGTATATATCTTCATATATTGACTGGTAAGTAAACATTCATCAGTTTTAGGACACATGGCATAAAAATGACCATGAGATCCTATAATATCATATTTGGCGCCCTCGTGTGGATAATAGAAAAATTCAGCTTGTTTTGACAGCATTACAGCCTGTTTTGATCAGGGAAAAATCACTCTCTAACTAATATACAACTTGTCCATATTAAAACATGAAAGTTGTGACTGAACTCTTTTCTCCCGATCCCCAATTTTTCAACCTAATTCAAATATAAAGCTGGTTGTTTTTAATTCACAAAATTGGAGAGAAAGATTCTGTAACAGAATATATATATATATATATATATATATATATATATATATATATATATATATATATATATATATATATATAATATATATTTGAATAAATATGTATTGTATAAAATCAAAGAAATTGGGTGTCACACACATGTGCTATAGGTAAATTGAATAAACTAAAATGGCCATAGTGTCTGTGTGCAGTGTATGGGTGTTTCCCAATGTTGGATTGCCACTGGAAGGGCATCTGCTACCTAAAACATATGCTGGAAAAGTTGGCAGTTCATTCCGCTGTGGCAACCCCGGATTAATAAAGGGACTAAGCCGAAAAGAAAATGAATGAATAAAAATGTCATCATGTAAAAATCATGTAAAAAAACTATTACAATAATTTATTCAACTTTCTTTAATTTATTGACAATATTTAATCATGTTTTATGAATACTATAATTGTTAATTAAATATAATATATTGATTTTAGGTCATTTTGCTTTCCCAGATGTGGGGTCTACCTTACCTGACAAAAGTCTTGTTGTGGATCCTAGTTGTAGGCAACAAATACTAACTTGGCTTCTTGTTGTTCATTAGGAAAAGTGGCAGAGTTTCTCTGATGATTCATCTGTTGAACTGCATCCCGATCATCACAAATACTGCAGAAAACCTATTGGAACCTGCATGGAGCCAATACTCTTACAGTATCAGTTAATTTTGGTAAATGAAAAATCATGGTTTGGAGTTACATTCGTTATGGGTGTGTGTGAGATCTGCAGAGTGGATGGCAACATCAACAGCCTGAGGTATCAAGACATTTGTGCTGCCCATTACATTACAAACCACAGGAGAGGGCAAATTTCAGCAGGATAGCACTTCTTCTCATACTTCAGCTTTCACGTCAAAGTACCTGAAAGCAAAGAAAGTCAAGGTGCTGAAGGATTGGCCAGCCCAGTCACCTGATATGATCATTATTGAACATGTCAGGGGTAGGATGGAGGAGGAGGCATTCAAGATGAATCCAAAGAATCTTGATGAACTCTGGGAGTCCTGCAAGAACACTTTCTTTTTCATTCCAGATGACTTTATTAATAAGTGATTTGAATCATTGCAGAGGTATAGATGTAGTCCTCCAAGCTCATGGAAGTCATACACAATATTAATTCTTCCTCCCCTGCACCATGACTTTATTTTCTATACTGCACATTATTTCTGTTAAATGACAAGACTTTTGTCTGAGCAAAGTCAGACCTCACTGTCCAAATTAAATAATTAAAAATCAAGGCATGATCATATTTTATTTTTGTAAAATAAGCGTAATCTAGAGGTCTTTGCCTTTCCTATAAGCCACTTCTGATACTAACTGATTAACCAGAAGTCAAGTTATTATTTGTTGTTCATAAAACTTGAATTGGCGACAAGACTTTTGTCAAGTAGTGTAAGTACATTTTAGCACAGCTGATACCTTTTATAGTTTATAGTCCATATTAGTAAATATTAGATTGTAGTATTTTTGTTGTAAATATACATAACACTAACACTCTAATAAGGAATTTAAAAAGTAGTCATTTTAATATGATAATCTGTTGAAGTGTTTGAAAAGATGTGTAAATTATGATTTCCCGTGTAAATATAAGTGTAGTATTGCATTTATACAGTATTTGAAGGGAAGAAAAGCAAATTCACTGAGAAACAAAGGCGTGTTCTTTACTCTCCACAAAGTTTACCATAAAAACACCAAATGTAATCCACAATAATACTTTCCCAAGGTAGACAAATAAAAAAGAAAGTCCTGTTGTAAAACAAGGACTAAACCAAACAAGCATATTTTGCCTGCATCATGACACACAACGCAAACCACTGAAGAAGAAATGTGAAGTTTGTGATGAAGCATTTATGGGCTGATTCTAGACGTCACTGCAATGATGTCTCAATGTATAGTTTGCATTATTCCAATGTCATCAAATAAAGGGGAGGAAAAGTTGGCACATTTTTTACAAAATCAAACTATTGAGAGAGTATTATCAATTCTGATAAACATGTTAATGTAAATTAGAGGCATGACAAGTGAATAGAGTTTGCGGTTACCTCTATGTTTCTTTTTCCCTGACAAACATATGGCAACAAGAAGACAAATTATTTTTAAAGGCATAGTTCACCCAAAAAATTAAACTTTACTCACCATTTACTCATCCTCCATTTGTTCCAACCATTTACGAGTTTATTATTTACTGCCAAACACAAAATAAGACATTTTGAGAATGTTGGAAACTGGTATACATTGAAATCCATAGTGAAAACAAGAATCCAATGGAAACCAATAGTTACAGGTTTCTAACATTCTTCAAAATATCTTAATTTGTGTTCAACAGGAAAAAAGAACCCAGATTGGAACCATTTGAGGGTTAATAAATAATGACAGAGGTTTATTTTTGACTGAACTGTCCCTTTAAAAGCAAAAGAAAAATAATCAAGTCATGTGGTACTCTGACCAATCAGAACATGGCATGGGAGGTGTGTGAGATCATATTAAACAAGATATTTCAAGGCACTGTGTAACATAACAACTGGCAAACAAGACATCATATGTTCAGCTTTTTTAACTGGCTTCAACTAAGTTCTATTCAATTTTTGTCCTGGAAACAAAAAGGACTTGCATTGACCGCAAAATACAACAACATTCCCGAATATTTATGCAGCATTTTTGTCAACAAATACAATGTAAAGATCAGTCCCTTTTTTTAAAGACATGGGTTCTTTCGTGTCTTTATCCTGGCAAACAGCTTCCGGAGGAACAGAAAACCTGGTTTATAGAAACCCAGAAAAAATATTCAGTATTATAGAAGATTGGTTCTGCCACAGAAAAAGAAAAAATAGTTTCTTCTACATTTTACAATTCAAGCTATTTTTCTCCTCAAAGTTCTTGCAGAATTCTTGTAAAACTTAGCAAATGTTCAATTTTGAAATAAACACAACTGTAAGTTTATATATTTTGATTGTGAGGGGGAATAATGTCATTTAAAATGCAAAACTGTCAAAAGCTTTAATAAAAAAAAAAAAAATAGATTTTTGAGATATAAACTCAAAACGATTAAACTCACAATTATTATTTTTATGATTATTTTTTCAGAAATCTCACCTTTATGTCCTCAAAATTCAAAATTTAAATCTCATACTTACGCCTTTTCTTTTTTCTCTATCTTGAGAAATAAAAAATCCAAAACGTAAAAGTCAGAAATGTAATTTAGGTATTGCAATGGAAAAAAGAATTGTGCATAAACATATTTTTTCATCCTGTGGCAGTACCAGGCTTCCATAGAATTACGATCCAAAATCTGTAATGAAAATTCTTTCTACCTCCCCAAAACAAAGAGATGTACAATACTACGGTCAAAATGAAACTGAAATGCATTCTTAACCACTTCATCGGCACAAACACATTTTCAACCACAAATACTTCCGTCTCATCTCCTTTTCCCTTTTCTTTTTTTTTTTTTTTACATTCAATAAACTTAAAGATGGTACGTTTACACCAGGGAAGTAAAAAAAGAAAGTCATGCCACCATTGTCTGGCACATAAAACTGTTCAACACAAAGATGGAGGAGGTACTAATAAAAGATCTTAATAAAGACCTCACAAAATGAACGTAGGATGACAAGAGAACCACAAGTGGCTTAAGTGCCGTTATCGAAAACTTGTTTTTTTTTCAAAAATAACCTTAAAGACAAAAAGGGCAGTTCTGGTCAAATCGTCATCCCTTTTCCCCCTTATTTTATTCTCCTTCTCTAATCATCCACAACAAAGAAGAGTCATACTAACAGAGGAGGGGTAAATCAAACAAAAATACTACCCCATCCCATTGGTTTGCATACTGAACTTTAGTACAAATCAAACAGCAAACTGGACGATGTGTGTGGACATTCACTTCTTGAGCGGCTGGTAGACGGAGGCATTGGGGTCCAAGCTGGAAGGACTGGTGTCCATGAACTTGGAGGAGTAATGTGGGGTCACAGGGGTCATGTTGTTGGTCTCCGCCGAGTAGGTGATGCTTGGCATGACTGCCATGACCTCTGCGATCTTCTGCTTCAGCTCTTTTATCTCCTGCTCCTTCTGCAGAATCTGACCTGTGAGGAGGTTAAAAAAGAGGAAAGCTTTGTGAGAGATGTATTATATGTTAACATTAGAGATGGGCAGGCTTCTGCCCGTATCAAATTCTCTTGTGATTGAAGAAGCTTTTATAATGTGTTAATCACAATGTTGACCTATGCAGCAAAAATAAGAGTTTATTCATAAACTAATTTCGAGAGGATCATGCGATTATGATTGAACACGGCTGGTTCTGCATTAGCATGTATGATCCACCGATCAGGCCATTCCTAACTCGCTATAAAGGGTTTTTACAGTCAACTTCGATTTGAAGAATCCCCCCATCCACCCCTACCTCTTCACCTCTCCCTCTATAGGGTGGCACGGTGCCCCAGTGGTTAGCACTGTTGCCTAATGGCAAAAACGTCACCGGTTTTAGTCCTTTAACAGACTGTCTGTCGTTTCTGTGTGTAATTTGCATGTTCTTCCTGTGCTCCCGAGGGTTTTCCCCAGGTCTTCTGGTTTCCTCCCACATTCCAAAAGCTGGCACAACAAGTGAATTGATCAAATCTAAATTTAGCACTACAGTCAATCTCTCATCCAGCAGCATATCTATTCATAGCATTTATTTTAGTTATCAGCTCTTATCAAGGGGGAGTTGTCGAGATCTACCTGAGCTCAAGGCTCCGCTCTCGTCCTGCATATGGGAGGGAGCCCAGGGCTCAAGGACCTTTTGAGCTCGGGGCTCTCTCCCAGGACAGTATGCCAAACTTGCTTATAATCAATCATCAGCTAAGTGTGAACTGTTGAAAGATTATTTTAATAGGTATAATAACCAAATAATACTCAGTGTATTGCTTTGTATATTATGTTTATAAACGTTATTAAATTGCAAAAGCATTATAAAGTGCAATAGGTAACACTTCAAAATAAAGTCTCATTATTTAATGTTATTTTCCAGTGATGGGTTGCAGCTGGAAGGGCATCCGCTGCGTAAAACATACGCTGGATAAGTTGATGGTTCATTCCGCTGCAGCAACCCCAGATTAATAAAGGGACAAAGTCAAAAAGAAAATAAATGAATGAATGAATGAATAATAAATGTTAAATCATTAAAGGGAACCTATTATGCCCCTTTTTGTCCCTAAATGTGTATGTGAAGTTTCAGCTCTAAATAACACACAAATAAGGTTTTATAACTCTTAATAACTGCGCCTCTTATAGGCTTTGATTTTAAATGTCGAATTTTGGGGACTGCCGCTTTAAATTCAAATGAAATTGTGCAACACCTGTTTTCAAAAGAGGGTGGAGCCACAAATACCTGTGTCAGCATAGTGGCAGATTCAAAAGCAAGACTAACATCAAATGCTAATGAGGGAGGGAACACTAATGGGTGAGACTTTCCTGCTCTGATTCAAAGGGAGAATGCCAAAATCAAAGTGTTTCATTCTGCAGACTGTTTTTATGAAGTCTGATTATAAAAAATAAAATTTTATTGTTTTATTATAAATGCAACGGTGTTTAAACCCCTTATAAAAGTAATTTTTTGCATAACATGTCCCTTTAATATCAACAGCGAAAATAGCCACATTATTTAAGTTAATTTAAAAAAGTAAAAGTTAAATCTAAGTTAATTTAATAAAATAATTATGATTTAATATTTCAATGCATTATTAGGCAATAACATCACCTAAGGTTAATAAATGAGTTTGTAGTTTTTGTTACAATGACTTTAGTTAAAATAACTGATGTTAACAAATGGACACCCTATTGTACAGTGTTAACAAACAAAATTCCTATAAATAGCCAAAATATCTTCAATGTTGTAGGCCAGATTAACTTGTTTATGTTTAAAAATAAGCAGCCTATTAAAGGGATAGTTTACACAAAAATTGAAATTTACACACCCTCAAATGCTTCTAAACCTTTATCAGTTTCTTTCTTGTATTGAACACAAAATAGATACTTTGGAAGTCAATGGTAACATGCTTTCAGCATTCTTTAAAGTAGAAAAAACAAATACTATGGAGGCCAATGGTTACAGGTTTTCAGAATCATTCAAAACATATTCTTTTGTGTTTTCCGGAAGAAATAAACTTATAAAGGTTTAAAAAGTAAAGGGTGAGTAAATAATGACAATTTTAATGTTTGGATGAAGTCTTTAAGCATTTAGTGCTTTAATGAACGACTTCTGCAAATACAATAATCTGAATATACTTAAAAGACACTATTTAAGTTTAAATAAATAGTTATTCACCATATTTTGAAGTGCCAGCGATACCAATATTGTGCATGCTCATTATCACAATACACAGAATTATTGAATATTGGCAAACGTTTAGGGGTGGTTAACAAAAGAAGTGAAGATGATTACAATTTAAATTGCCACTGACAAAACATGCACAAAAACACTGACTATCATGATCCTTTTAAAAGAATATTCTAGAGATTGGAACTGTCATTACGTATTAAACTGCACCATGGCATTGTGAATGGAGAGAGATGCATATGAATTTCATTATATTATTAATGCAGACATGTTGTAAATGTATTGAAGTAATGGAATACAATTACAGTAATTATAGTATTTGTTTTTACAAATAAAAGCATTCAGGTTTGTCTTTTTCAAACATTTACTATAGAATCCATATATTTGCGTTTCAAGTTGCAAACTATGATTATGTATATTTATTATGGATGTCAGAGTTTAATTTTAATAGCGTTAACTTTTGAATACTTTACAGATCGTTTTAATGAACAGAAATTCACATCTGCATTGTTCTAAATTCAGTGAACAAAACAGATTTAAGAGTTAGCCAAATGTCAAATTCAAAGCTTCACCAGCTAAAATAAACAAGGCGCTGCTGTGCTTTGCATAATATTAAAATAGTTGAATATAATTTATGAATTTTATAGCCAATTTTGAGAGGAACAACGAATAATATAACTCATATTTGGACAAGAAACTAAAAAGTCTTCGAAGCAGTCCTTTTGTAGCCTAGGCTCTTGAACATTTGCATTTTCCTGGCATGTCTGCCTGAGTTAACAGGTACAGCTTGGTGACTGTCAGATAAAGAAGAATAAAATAGTGCTAAAAAAAAGCCTAACCATAACAATAGGCAAAACGTGTGAATCAATCTATATATCCATCAATCTACCTTATGAATACAATTCTCTGATTTTCGCAAAGATCTATTAAGGCTGGGGGATTGATCCTAAAATCATAATCTCGATTAATTGAACTTTTTAACCCAATTATGATTAATGAACGATTATTGTATTTATTTATTTATTTGCCCTCAAGTTTAGTCCAGTAAATATGCTCAAATATTACAAGTGGGAGATTTTTTAATGAAGGGTGCAGTACTTGATTTTAAAACAATTTAAGGAAACACACACTATCTACTATCTATGATTATGTATTATCTATGATTAGTTGTGTAAATTGCTTCATTGTCCTCATTTGTAAGTCGCTTTGGAAAAAAGCGTCTGCTAAATGACTAAATGTAAATGTATTGAACATCAAAACTGAACAAATGAAGTTAAAACTGCACATTACCTAAAACAAACTTTTCCTATAAAATGTAAAAAACAGGAAAAGTTCATTATTTTTCATAATGTTTTTCGTATTAAAAGTAGAAAATAAGCAGTATGTCTTCTAAATAAAAAAGTCTTGAATATCCTGTAAATGTTTAAAATGTGCATTTCTTGAATATTCTGTAAACAAATATTTTAATCTAAATAATCATTTTAATGTAATGGAATATTTGTCATCTCAAGGTATCTTAAGCGCAGCTTCCAATCATTAGCAATGTAGTGCAAAGTAAGGCTTAAGAAAAACTGTAGGATGTGAATTGTTTTTGTCAATCTGTTTTTTTCTGGGTGGATGTTTTTTTTTTTATTGATGGATCTCATGTGAATGAGAGAATGGATGGTGTTTGGTGGTTTTTGAATGCATCTAACCACATGAGTGTTAAATCATTCAATTCAATGCTGAAAGCTGCAAAACAGTCATCAGTAACTAAATGGCAAAATAATATACATCTCAATAAAGAATGACAAAAAAAAAATAATAATAAGAAAAGTCTCACTTCTGCCATGCTTTAAAAGTTTTGATATCGGTTTGTCATTTTAAATGCTCAGTCTCGTTATGAGCTGATCTTCATTTTTCTGTGTTTGTGGAAAGCATGCAGGCGAATCAGCCGCACCAATTTATGAGCAGGCAGAGCAGGATTCTCGCGATGACATCCGGCGCAATACCGTTCTTTGTTATGGGCCGAAGTTTCACTGTAAACTCAATAAAGGCAAGCTTCTTTGCCGATGATGTGTACAGTATTAGATTTTACATTTAGTGGACATTTGCACTAAACACGCAGTGAATGCAACGCATCAAGATTTGGGCACCTTCTCCGAAAACACTTGATTGATCTCAGCTGACAGATTGACCACATGTCATGATCGCTCTCATCTGCGCCATTATTTGTAAGTTTAGGTGGGGTTTGCAAACCTGTGTATTTTTCACTCTTCAGCCGTTTGCATTTCCCTTGGTCACAAAAGCTCCCAGTCATCTGACAGAGGAAAGCCTTGAGTGATTGACAGCTAATATTAACCAATGTAGTGGCGGGGAAGAGGGATTCAGCACATTTTTAGACAAAATCAAAACAGGTCGCACTACACCCATTATATGCAGTCGCACACATGCTCCCAAATATATTATAAGGTCGCATAGATTAAATTTCAGAAGCATATACGTCCAAAATGGTCACAATTTCGAGCCCTGCTACCACTGTATTTAGATCAGAAATGCCCAAACTAGGGCCTGTGGGCCAAAGTTGGCCCATGGTAACCATTGATTTGGCCCACCATCCCATCTGAGAAAAATGGGAGAATTATGTGAAAGGTTTCAAGCTCGTCAATTCAAATTAAATGTAACACTTAAAATTGTTTGTTTTATTGTTAAAAGCTAACTGAAATGTTTTATTTAAATCATGTAAACTAATCAGATTTTGTTAAAATTTACACCTGACAATGCAGCGACTTTGGTGAGCAAGTCAAAGTCAAAGTCAGATTCTGTTTGACAAGTGTATTGAACTTCACTGTGTTATACATGTGATTGTTTGATAAGCTATCATATAAAAAGTTATACTGCATAAGTTAATATGATTGAAAGTAAGGTTTTATATTTAGATTGAAATATTATGAAATAAATTACCCATGGCAACTTTAATATAATTTAGTTTGGTATATTTACTTTCAGCCCACGGCTTTCAATAATATTTGTTTTTTGGCCCTTCATACGGAAAAGTTTGAGCACCCCTGATTTAGATGCACTTATTATGGGGTTGATGAAAATGCATCTTGATAGCAGTTGTAAACAGAGCCTTAAGAAGCACAGACCTTGAGCAATCTCCAGCTGTCTCTTGGCATCTCCGAGTGCTGAAAAGAGGTCCAGTTTGATTCTGGTTTCAGCACTCAGGCTGTTCTCCAAGTGCTGGGTCTTGTCCTGCATGGCTGAAAGTGCTGACATCAGAACCTCTGTGTCCTTTTCATTCTCCTTATATTTGTGCAACTCCTACACACAGAGAAACAGAGAGGGGAATTTAATATGGTACTTCTAAACAAAGAAAATAGTCAAAACACTCAAAATGACAAAAAGCAACAACAACAACAACAACAACAAAAAACATTCAGCATATATGCATTAAGACAAATTAATATTTGAAATTGTATTCATCTGAATATTCTAAAGCTGATTCAAGACCAGCAAGAGTTTGCAGCTGTAAAAAAATACATATTCTGCTTACCACATTAACCATTGATTCTCAAAGGCTCCATTTTAACGATCTAATCACAAAGTCTAAGGCAGGGGTTTTCACACTGGGGGCCGCCAGATGGCGCTAGGGGGGCCGCAAAGAAATTTTAGATGAGGGGTAATCAATGGGCCCACATGGATAAATTTTGTGTCCCGCATCATTCTGAAGGTTAATATATTTCATATTATAATTTGAGCTCAAAAGTACTGCAAAAATTAAGCTTTATGCTTATGTCATTTAAATGCAGTTGACAATTTCGTGACACAGGAAAAGAAGCGCAGCGGCCCGCCTCTGTGCACGGGGACTTTTATTGAATAAGCGCTTCTTGCCGGGCGCTTCCTGTGATTTTTGGCGCTTGTCTGCTGCACCTGACGGCGTTTATCTTTCACTATATTTCACTACTTTTTGTCCTTGACTATATTTCAGTTAAAGTATGTGATCAATAAGAACATTATCGGTGGTTGAAAGCACTTCCCTATTTATGGCTTGCGTTGCCAAGTAACCAATCAGCTGGATGCTGCGAAGTGCGCGCCTCTATGCGCAGGCTTTACTCATAGGGAACAAAAAGCATTTTAAAGACGCGGCACAACATTGCACCTCATCCACAGTGCGACAGGCTTTACACTTTGCATTGTACAAATATCAGACGGTGGTCCTCTTTGCAGCATGGCAAACAAACATATTAAAATTGAAAAGCAAAAAGTGCTGCAATTACAATGAATGGAGCTGTCATCACATCAGCGAGTTCTCAGAGTTTCACTCCTGTTACACTAATGACAGCTGGATGAGCTCTGCAGTGGACCTTTTACTCAAATTGGTTCATAACTGGATGATTAAAAAAAACTAAATTGTATACACTCTGAGTAAAACCACTATAGCCTATAAAATTATAATGTATCTGTTTGTGTTATGTTATAGGGCTAATTAATTATTAAATATTAAAATGTATTAGTGCTCTGTATTTAATGGAGCTCAACATATCTGATCAAATTAATACTCTGAATATAAATGCATTTTTTCCAAGATGTTAATCCACTTTTTCCCATATTTATTTGTGTAACTAATTTAAATATAATGTTCAGTATTATTATTAATAGAACAAACTGGTATGACATTTTAAAGTCTAAAAAAAATATAAAAATTATGCAAAGTAAAATTTGTGGCTCTTTGAACTTGAATAGCCAATTCTAGATTGCATTTAGGAAATTATTTTTTTATCAGTGTAAGTCAGGATTGTCGACCTGAGTAAATTATGATGTGCACAAAAAAAGGAATAAAAATAAACAAAACACACTGAACCACTACAGCCTCCATTGTAGTATTGAATTTACAACAGTACAGTTAACTGTTAACAGGCTGATGAATGACAAAACTCTTTAAAACTTTAAAGCTTTAAATCTTTATATACATTTAGACTCTCAGCTGTAAGGGTAAATACAGAAGAGTCTAGCTGTGCATAGGCAGAAAAAAAGCATAAAAATGGCATAAAAACTGTGTAAAGTGACAACTTGTACACAAAATATGGCTTGATGGAATCCAGTGAGAGCAGACCACAATGAACACTGTGCATGAAGATCTGATCAACAGACTGAATCACTGAAACCATGTCAACTTAACTAATATCTTACAAAAATTAATCCAGATAATGAATAATATAAATGTATTGAATAATATATAACAATATAAATGTATTGAATAATACAATTTCAAAAAATTAAAGTACAGTTGCTTATTTGAGGGGGTGGCATCATTTTTTTTTTTGAGGGTCCCCAAAAGAATTCGCCCTACACAAAGGGGCCCTCAGCTGAAAAAGTTTGAAAACCCCTGGTCTAAGGCACTTGGCACAAAAGCATTAAGGGGTGTGTCAAATCCACTTTTGCTATTTTAGGGACGGAAAAATAAGGAAAAATAAGTTTTGTGCCACGGCACATGGTCTAACAAGGTTGTGCTTATTCTCAGAGTCTCATCTTCTATTCCATTAAAGAGTCAGTTGTGTCACGCCGAGGCGCATTTGCTATCTTCATGTCGGACTTTGTAAGTGGAAAAACTGAACACTTCACCAGTAAGAAAACAGTTTTCCTCTGCAGCATAAGGATAAAGAATGAGCCTTCTCTCTCTCTCTTTACTTTTACTCTTTACTCCTTTACTTTTGTAGATAAGAAAAGGTGCAAATTGTCATAAATAAAGGCAAGGCCCCTGAGACAAGGCATGGTGGTAGTGGTTTTTATATTTATGTAGAATATAATACTTTTCGTAACATTTTAATCCTTAATTTTTTTCATATATATTTATATATATTTATGTATTCCTTTACATCCTGTGTGTATTAAGCAATGTGTATGTGTTTGAACCCACATAGGTGCATAACTAACGCGCTCTGTGCTGGATTTAGACCTGCTTTAAGATGATCAATGACGCAGTGTATTTCAATTCTTCAAAATAGCAATGCGCCAACAATGTGCCTTAACACACCTCTATTTCAGATCAGCACACCCACGAGTCTCCAAAGTGCTGCAAAACGGATTTGCCATTTGAACAATGCAGTGCAAAATGGGAAATTTAGGTTTGCGCTGGTCAGGAAATAGTAACAAATTATGCCAAAAATGCTTATTGCTCCGGGTGTATGATAGGGTCCTGAAACTTAAAAAAAAACTGCATATGCAAATAAAAGCTTATAGTGTGTACCTGGTTTTATAAACATCAGCCGAGATAAACGATTATTGCATCATATACCGCCCCCTTTGCAGTTGTACACATTTGTTGCTCTAGACCTTGTGCTTCTGTGTGTGACTTTTGTAGCTAAAGTGTTTTTCTTACAGTAAAGAAGCTTAAAGCACAGTTTGTTTCATATTCTTATTCTATTGTATTTATTTTTCTTTCCTTTGCAGGGTGGAAAATAACATAACATGTTTATATACAGTTGAAGTCAAAATTTTTAGCCCTTCTCAATATTAGCAACCCTTTTCCCCCCAATTTCTGTTTAAATGAAAATAAGTTTTTTTTCCCATATTATTTCTGAAGATAATAGTTTTGATATCTCATTTCTAATGACTGAATTCTTTTATCTCTGCTATGATGACAGTACATAATATTTTACTAAATATTTTTCAAAATACAAGCATTCAGATTAAAGTGCAATTCAAAGGCTTAATTATGGTAATTATGGCAAGTCATTGTATAACAGTAGTTTCTTCTGCAGACAATCAAAAACATATTGCTTAAGAAGGCTAATAATATTGACCTTAAAATGGGTTTCAAAATATTTAAACCTGCTTTTATTCTAGATAAAATAAAACAAATAAGCTTTTCTCCAGAAAAAAAAAAATATTAGAGGAAATACTGTTAAAATTCCTTGCTTTGTTAAACAGCATTTGGGAAATATTTAATTTCCCAAAAAAAAAAAAAATTATCAGGAGCGCTATTCATTTTGAATTCAACTGATAATCGTTTGGAATAATCGTGATTACAATTATGACCAAAATATTCGTGATTATGATTTTTCCCAAAAATCGAGCAGCCCTATTTGAAAGCCTGTGCATAATCTATAACCAAAAAATAGTATTAATAATAATAATAATAATAATAATATAATAATAATAATAATAATAATTCACAATATAACGGGTTTTACTGCATTTATATATAAAAAATACTTTTGCTAGTTGTTCAAACTACTTATTTAAAAGGAGTTAAAACCTGATTGTTTTATGTTCAATCCACTTAAATTTTTAAAAACTATCAAGTTAACTTAATTTCTTTATGTTCCCCTAACACAAATCCATTGTGTGGAACCCAGCATATTTAAAAGTGTAACTTGAATAAAGTGTAACTTGAATAAATTTTAGCCTTGGAAAGCATTAGACTTCTTTTAAAACGGTTTAAAAAAAATCTTATAAATAATTCCAAACATTTTTTTTTATTATTTGTAAAAGGTCAATATAACATATTAGTGTTCTGGGACAATTACACACCAACATTATTAATAAAAAATCTAGTCTAAAAGCTCAGTGTCATTCAACTCACTGAATGCTTGGTTCTAAGATAATGCTCTTGGTAAAAGAATGCTGAAGGAGGATTTCGGGCTTACTTGTGCTTTGAGCTCGAGCTCTCTGATCTGTTCCTCCTTCAGCTTCATGTCGTGTGTGAGCTTCTTGCACTCGGACTCCAGCTCACGTATGCGACTCTTCAGCGAGTCTGTGCACTCTCCTCTGTGAAAGAAAAGACAGTCAAGCCCACCGGCACAAACACATAACAAAACAAGGTGCATTAACACACAGAGCTGCACACTATCATTTGAAGTCTATTGCATTAAAATAGTCACACTTTTGGGGTTTAGAGGTGTCAGTTTCCACAAATTTGCCATTTAAATTATCAATCAATTAAACATGAAACGTGTCTACTTCAGTGGCACTTGCCAGGATGTGCAAATGACACTCAAAAAGCATCCAACCATCATAAAAGATTACAGAAAGAATCAATGACTTCTAATTTAATAAAAGCTTTATGTAGATTCATGTAATAGAAGCATATTTATAAAGCTTCATTGGTGCTGTAAGCTGTTAAATCTAAAGTGTAAAAATACTATAATATGTTTGCAGATATTACGCCAAGTAAACATGCTTATCTGAAAAAAAAATCCTAAAGTTAAGTGTGTTCTACTTTGAAAAGGCATGTTCCAGTCAGAATATCGGCCTTTGTTTTGGTCAGTTTAACTCAGTCCACTGCTAGTTCACCCAACTATAAATTTCAGCACATAAGTTGCTTTGATGGAAAATACAGTGGGCTCTATTTTAACAATCTAGGTGTATGGTCAAAACGAATGCCGCAGGTTCACTTAGGGTGTGTCTAAATCCACTTTTAAGGATAGAAAAAAAAAAAAAACAGTCTGTGCACCAGGCGCATGGTTTAACAGGCATGTCCTTATTCTATTAATGCATTATGGGTGTGTTTTAAGCATAATGTGGATTAAACCAATTAAGAGTCTCATGTTCCATTCTCATGTCAGTTATGTCACATTTGTTATTTTGTAAGCAGAAAAACTGAATGCTTAACTAGAGAGAAGACAGTTAAAGACCATCTGTGCAAGGTTAAAGACCATCTACAGAACAATTTGGGAATCTGGTAGGAAAAGCACTCTCCCGAAGACATCCTTTAAATATTTTATTTTGTAATTTAGTTTAAGCATAAAGATTTGTATCAAAACTATTTCTAAATTAATTTCTAATTTCCAGCAAATTAATAAATGAACAATAATAATAAGGTGTGAAAACGGGGTTATATCTATACACACTTTCTATTCCTATGCCCATCTGCTGATGCATATAGCTTTAAAACAAAGGCAAATCTAAACAAAAAGTTATTAAAACAAATATAATTCAGCAAAAAATAAATAGAATTTTGGATAGCATTCTGCAATAAATAATAAAACACTAAACAAATGTAAATTGTCATGAATAAACTGACTACAGAAGGGCTGGATTACGCCAAAGCTCCCTGAGGTGATAGCAGGTTAGAAGGTAGTGTTTTTGCTGTTTATGTAAACAATAATATATATTTGTTTAACATTTTAATCCTTTCAATTTTTATACTTAATGCCTTACAGCAAGAAGTTGGCATTTCTGTGTGAACTTTGCATGTTCTCCCCGTGTTCATGTGGGTTTCCTCTGACTGCTCCAGTTTCCCCTCGCAGTTCAAAGAAATGCGGTATAGGTGAATTGGGTAATTAAAATTGATCTTAGTGTATAAGTGTGAGTAAATGAGTGTGCATGGGTAGCTGGTGGTTCATTCCACTGTGGCTAAGCTGAAGAAAAATGAAGGAATGAATATTGAAAAGATATACGAAACATTGCAATGCATCCCTGTGTGTATGAAGTAATGTGTACAGATGTTTTGGATTTTCATTGGTGCATATCACTAAAACTCTCTTTAAATAATAAATGAAAACCCTGCACTACTGACTTTAGACCAGCTTTTAGTTGGTCAATGGTGCATTTTATTTCAGTTGCCTCAAAATAGTGACGCTCCAACAATGTGCAGAAAGCGCGTGGCAGAAAATACAACCTGTAGGGGACAGTAGCAGTCTCCAAAATGAGCCGCAGACTCAAAGTTATAAAAATCCAGATGATGCATTTTTTTAATTAGCAAAAAATAGAAACATTACAAACATAAACATTAGCTGAGCAGCTTACATTGTAAGGCTCAATTGTCAGACACACTTGCTCCTGTGGGTGTCGTCAATTTGCAAACTGTCAATCCTTCATACTGTTTCCTTCATGATCAATTTGAATGTCTAATATCCACCTTTTTCTCATGCCCCATGATGCTTTTGCGTAAGTTGAGGGAGTAATGTCCTGTGATGGTAACTGTAAACCATCTTTCAAGTGATTTGAAAAAAACTGGTTACAATGTATTCTCATTAATTTATTACTTCCTTTTAGCAGACAATTCATAATCCCCAAGTCAAGTCTTTCTGAAGCTCAAGCAGTGAAGTCTTTTTACCACAGATGTGCTCATGATATTTTGGTGAACTGTGTGTCTCACCTGGATGCAGCAGCCAGAGCGACAGCACGTGCGGCTGTGGCCTCTTCCATCTTCTTTCTTTTCTTTTCTTCTGCAAGCTGCTTTTCCACTGCGGCTCGAGCTTCCTGTTCCGCCTTGAGCCGCTTCTCCAGCTGCACAATGGTTTGCTTGTCCTTCTGCTTGGCTTGCACAGCATTATGGAGTCTAAAGACAGGGATGCAAATAAACAGTTTTTCTTTTTTATATAAAATTCTATTTCATTTTAAATTACTTACTTTATTTCAGTTATTTTTGTACTTGAACTTAAAGGAATGTGTTGTTACATAAATATTTGTTTTCAACATTTTATTTTAGATGTTTTGAACAACCACACGCATTATTTAAATAGATTTATTTATTTATTTATAGATTGGATTTTTATAATAGTTGTAAATTAGTGTCATTCTGCAAAACTTTATTATGTGCTTGTCTTTTTAATTTCTATTTAGTTCTTTTAGTTTTAATAAGTTTAGTGACAAACTTGTTTTAATGACAGGTGGTTGCAATAGCAACTTGACAAAACAATAATAATTTAATTACACTTTAAAAAAAAAAGCATTTTGTTAAATAGTTTTATTTGTTTCAATCTAAAAATCAAAACAAAAAGTGTTTCAGGGGTAATTAATGTATCAGTGCTCTTTGGATAAGAGATTCATAAAGATAAACAACAAAGGCCCAAGTCCAAAGCACACAAACAGTGAAAAAAATAGAACAGCCTATATAAATATGACTATTATAGATAATGGTTTTAAAATAATAGCCATGTTAAAGGAGCAGTATGCAAGTTTGACACCCAGTGGTTGAAGTAGGTATTGCATGTCCGGTTTAAAAACGCATGCAAGTGCAGGTTGCCAGACTGACCTTATCAGCAGCCTGACTATCGAGCCTAAAGGCTGATTTAAGTTGTGTTCTAAATAAAAGCAACAGCACACGATATAAGGAATATTTTCCATATTAAAAGGAGTATTTGTCCTAACCAACACCTGAAATTTATATTTTAGGAATGGCTTTTATTTCTTGCAGCTGAACAACTAGATAAACTGACAACGATCACCTCAGGTACACCTCATGTGCTTTATTTATTGTTAATTGCTAATACTTTGAGTTTGAATGCCATTTTACATGGCATTTATTGCCATTCAACTGAAAGCAGTAGCAGACAGTTTACCTCAGATCTTGAAAATAAAATAAACCGTTTGAAATTGAACTTCAGAACTGCGATTCAGCATGTACATTTAATAATGTTAAAGAGGTTTAATATGTGTTAATTAGATTATAAAGTGCAAAGACTGAAAGAAAATAAAAATCACTCTATCATATCAGGGCCTCTACAATCCAATCAAATCAGATTTCAATTACTTGTTCTGCAGCAGCTCATTTTCCTGTCGAAGCTGGCCGAGTTCAGAGCGCATGCTCCTTTCAGCACTGCTCAGAGAGCTGATCTGACTGCGCAGGTCCTGCTCCACCTGTCTGCTCGCCTGCAGGTCAGCCTTCAGCTTCTTAATATCCTGCTCAAGCCTGACAAACGCACACAAAACAAAAATAAACAGACTGAACACACACTCCAGCAGCCAAATCCCAACTTCTGCACGAGGAGTCTTACCGAACTAATGCATCAGGCTTACTGAGCTGGTTATTAGGTATACAGTTCTCCATCAAATCTCGATGTGGCGCAAGGTTTTTCCCTGTGCACTTCTGCTTTTTATCGCTTCTGTTGGATGAAGATGATGGTACGCTGCCATTGGTTGAGTTGTGGCTGCGTGGCGAGGAGTTTTTGTAATGTTTGGAGGGCGCAGAGCCTCCTCCGGCACCCACTTCCTCTTTCAGAAACAGGTTTTCGGCACTGCCGCCGAGCTCGTTGTTGAGTCTTTTAGCGTTTAGGTGGTTCTCCATGTACTCAATGTCTTGTAGTTTAGCATCTACAGTCTGTAGGATGTTGTTGTTTATTCCTATGCTGTGCTGCTGTTGCTTTTTGTCTTTTGCACTATCTTTGCCCTTCTCTTTGTATTCCAGTTCAGGCAGAGAGATGGGCAGTTTCTTGTTGATTGCAGTGCCGTTCTGAGCCACTAACACAGAGTCTGCTTCAGACATGCCTTTTGAGGTGGCTGCCAAATAAAGGAGAGACAGATTTTAAGGTTATGAGTTAAATGCTGTTTGACTTGTGTGTCTAGAAATTAAATTAGAAGTTGGAAAGTTTAATGCAAATCTATTGGCTATGTAGTACTATATAATATGACAGATAATAGTTTCTGCAGGATGTATAATGTGCAAAATATGGAAATTTTGTGAATGCGTGGAAAGGGCAAATAACAAACATTAGGCAAACTGTGTGGCATGTGCAGTGTAGAAAAGTATCCTTCAAATGCAGTGGACTAAAGTTGACCTTTCTTTACCAGTGTGATGAATGAACAATGTTAATCAAGCAGGGCTGGGTTTTCATGGCTACAATGTATTTGGTTTATGATGCTTTTGGGTAATGAAGCTCAGGGTGTTTACATTTTACCATATAAAATATTCATACTTATGATAGGTAGTATGTAATAACTAAACAGTAAAGTTCGTCGAGACAAACTTTGAGGCTGGCTTGACAAAGCCTGTTGGTAATAGTTTATTTAGTTTAAACAGTTTACTTAGCATGTTATTAGCACGATTCTAGCATGAATTAGCATGTTACTAGCATGATTCTAGTATGAATTAGCATGATACTAGCATGAATTAGCATGTTATTAGCATGATTCTAGTATGAATTAGCATGATACTAGCATGAATTAGCATGTTACTAGCATGATTCTAGTATGAATTAGAAACATTTAAAATCAATCACACTGTTACTCAAACAATAAGTAAATATTTTAAACACTCAAAAGTCTTGGAGATTTCGGTTTCTGATTGTAGTGTTATGCTAACAAAGACTACTTTTATATTTCATCAAACATGCTTTATACTTAGACATAATTTAATATACATGTTGAAAAAACTTCATCACGTGTCTTCAGCATCACATAATCCTTCAGTAATAAATTTAACAAGAGGATTTGGTGCCTTAAGAAACATTTCCTGAAGTTAACAGTTACTATCAAAATAGTTCAATTAAACAGCACCATTTTTTCTTTACTGGTAACTCTAAATAGCTTTACTACAACTTGAACAGATTTAATTTGTACTTGTGTAAAATAATAATAAAAAAAAAACACTACAACTATCTGTAGCTGGCGTTGCAAGTATATTAGATAGCATTTTATCAAGTAAAAAAAAATTGAAGATGAAAATGTATTAGCCATAAACCCTGCTAATGTAATGGAGCAGCAGCAATATGGCATTTCTTTTAGATATCATTGAGCAGCACTGCACCTGTAACACTAATATGCACAATAGGCCAAGATAAAACAAAAATGTTATAAAAACTTTTTTGAATACCACACCCCTCCCCTCTCCCCAACAATTCAACATTTTAAACTTTTCTTCCAAGACTATGTGAATAGTGATGTCAAAATTTATACAAAAGTCATCTCGAGCATGGGTCCCCCTCACCTTAGAATGTCAGTAAACCCTTGCGAGTAGCCTAATGTGGCGAAGGAGGCGAGACATGCACAGTTAATTAAAAATGTTTCTATTGTAACTATTTTAAAAGCTTACATCTGGCCAGCTTTCACTGCTTAAGAGTTTGCTGGAACTAAGGCTGTGCAGTATGGCAATACAGATGTCACCACTTCAAAACGTTTCCTCTGCCGCCATTCTTAATGCCGCCACAGAGGTACCTAGCTTTTGGTCACTGGGTGACACTTTAACCATAGGTTTTCAGCTTTGTCTTTTCTCAATAGAACGGTACTTTATGTGCACTATAGCCTACAGTACCTCATGATGTGATGTGTTCAATTAAAAATATAATTTTGTTTGTTTTAGTTTTCTTAGTAATAAACATGCTTTTACACTATACTGTATGTTTTAGAAAAGATACAAAAACTCAAAAATGAGGCAAAATGTAAGAATTAAGTTCTTTTGCCTTTAAAGTGCTCTATTAAATTGCATTGTGGTGAAAAGAATGTTTTGAATTCTTTGGCCATCATAGCGATGTTATTACCTCAAATCTTAAACGTGCGTAGACTGCAAAATATGAAAACCGCTCCACAGCACACACTACAAAATAAAATTAAGGTTATCGAGCCGATGAAACATCACCTGATTGCAGTATAACTTGCTCTATCAATAATTAGTATTTAGTATAGGCTAGGTTAAAAAAAAATATTTGACCATCTGCCGCTACATGCAAAACCTTCCCATGCACTTAAAATAGGTTCCCTTTTACATAGATAATAGAGGCAGTTATGAATTAAATAAATGGACATATCCGCAAGCAAAGTAAGCCGCATATTATTTATCTTCTGTTCATGTTTCTCTGTTCATTTCTCTTTCACGCATGAAGAAAAAAAAAAATTCTGCTTGGTTAAAAGAGCGGCCTTATAGCCGGCCTATTTCGTTTTATGGGACTAAATGTTTTTTTTATATGCTTTATGCACTTCTATCCCCTATCCTAAACATAGCCAACATAAAACATAGAACATTAAAATGTGCTTTCAGAAACTTAAAATATTTAAGTATTGTTTATTGGCTACATATCTGGGTCATAAATACAGCACACACAAAATAACACATCTAATAAATAATATATAATTTAAGCTCATTATGAATTAGCTTTTATATACATTTGTTAAGGCGACGCAGTGGGTAGCACGTTCGGTTCACAGCAAGAAGGTCGCTGGTTCGAGCCTCGGCTCAGTTGGCGTTTCTGTGTGGAGTTTGCATGTTCTCCCTGCGTTCGCGTGGGTTTCCTCTGGGTGCTCCGGTTTCCCCCACAGTCCAAAGACATGCGGTACAGGTGAATTGAGTAGGCTAAATTCACCGTAGTGTATGAGTGTGTGTGTGTGTGTGTGTGTGTGTGTGTGTGTGTGTGTGTGTGTGTGTGTGTGTGTGTGTGTGTGTGTGTGTGAATGAGTGTGTGTGGATGTTTCCCAGGGATAGGTTGCGGCTGGAAGGGCATCCGCTGAGTAAAAACTTGCTGGATAAGTTGGCGGTTCATTCCGCTGTGGCGACCCCGGATTAATAAACCCCGGGACTAAGGCGACAAGAAAATGAATGAATGAATATATTTGTTAAAACCAACGTGATTCTCCCCAGCAATTCTCTCTAAGCTTGCAGAACGTTTTCACAGCCATAAAGGTAATAACTCGCTTTATTAATAGCCTACTAACTACTACTTACAAACTTTCATTTTATAATTGTGTACAATACATAATAATAATAGGAGACATTTTGCATGTTTATAAAGGTAGGCTATGACATGCAGGCAGTGGAAAATTCCATATGCGCAATATGTCCATTTAAATCTCTCCATTTTATTTTGTCTATAAGGTACTATAGGTCTATAAGCAAAAGTCTATAATTTCAGATTATGTCACTGCAAAGAGCACACTGTAAAAAGCTCCATCTCTCCCTCTCGCAAAGCAGGGGATTTTTATTTTTCTGCAATAAATTTTGCAATATGAATACGGTTTCACAAAATCAATAGTACTATTTGACGGTTTTCTGGGGATTCTAACAGTGTTCAGGTACAAAAATCGAATAATCACTAAAAAAAAAAAAAGCTTTTTTTTTTACTTTAGTCGAAATATTGTAAAATATTGTTTGACGTTTTTTCCTTAAAGAAAAACAATCTGCAAATGATGTGCGTAAAATTATCTTGTTTTTGCTTTAAAATGTAGATATTTGGACTAGTAACAAGACAAAAATTCCAAGTAATAAAAACATTTTTTTTGCATAAATTGTATAAATTTAATATAAATACAGCAATTAA
>NC_141039.2:31075000-31162500 GCF_052040795.2 Danio rerio | reverse complement strand
AAGGGGGCCCTACGTTATACTAATGAACTGTTGTGGTCTAAAACCAGGCGTTTCAGTTTCATTGTCAAAGCCCTGGAAATAAATATATTTAAAACACTGGAGAATAAATGTCAGTCAATAAATGGCAAAACAAAAAGTAGCTTTACATTATTAAAGTAAATTATGTAATTTATTAGTTACTTTGAACTTAGTCACATTAATAAGTTACTTTGAAAAAGCAATTTGATTACATAAATTGTGTTACTTGTAGTGCATTATTATTGTGATCGCCAGTGATGTTGTCTCTGCTCGGGATTACTTCCTGTTGTCTGTTGTGATCACCAGCAGTGTTTCTTGATTGGAGATTACATTCTACCGAACTACAACTCCCAGAACTCTTTGCGCTCATCAACTTCTGACACAGCTGGCAATAATTCGGGGACACACACTCACAGCTGTAGTTCATGATGCACTGATTACAAGGACTATAATACACCTCACCTTCACTCACACATTGCCAAGTCTTGTTTCCATTTTGAACATATACGAAGCATTTTTTCTGGTTTGTTTCGCCGTGTTATTTTATTTATTTATTTATTTATTTATTTATTTATTTATTGTATTTTTTATTCTTACTTTGTTCCTGGTTTCATCTGTATTTTGACTTGTCTACTGGATTACCTGTGTGATACTGTTTTGCTCCTGATTATGACCACTGCCTGTATGACCTCACGGTTAATAAACTGCATTTGAATCCACAAGTCTTTTATCCGCATCCATTTTGTAACAATTACCCTTATCTGGTCAGTAGTAACTTTTGTAAAAATTTCAGTTAGATGATTTATACAAATTACAATGCTGTTGTGATATTTTTTATTATTATTGTTATTATTATTTCAAAAACACCCTGGTTACATGATTTCAATTTTTTTTAGCATATCATTAGCCTAAACAAACTGATATTAAACTGTGAAAAGTTATTATACAAATTGGCTACATTAACTTAATATCCTCAACTAAATATAATTAGAAGTTTAATGAAAATAAATGCTTCATATTTTTTTTTAAATTGAGGTCAAAATAAATAGCAGGAAAAGGCAACATAATACAAATACAATGTGCTAACAAAATATGTGTGTTGTATATATTTTATTCCAAAACTGTTTTTTTGCTATACTAATTACAGTTTTTTTCCCTTTGTTATAGGACATCACAACTGAACATCACAAATGGAACTTGAACCAAAATCAAGACCCCCTTTCGACCATCAGCCTACACGTCTATGGCAACTGACTTCCATAGAACTGACTTAAGTGTATTTATGAAGGTAAGTCTCTTTTTTTTTGAAGGCGAGAATAGATCTATTACAGTGCTAATTCTTAACAGTATGCAGGATCTGGCTCTCCTTATTGATTTAATTTTCTTGTTATGTTGGTTAGGATGCCAGCTGGCAGTAATTCGAAACACCAACTGTTTTTATTCCTTTTACCCAGTAAGTTGGCCAAAAAGGTGCAGAAATGTAGCTTTCACCGCAATACTCAACAATGTTTTACATAAATGAGAAACACTGTTAAAAAATTAGAGATTATGTTCAGGATTTTTAGGTAATTTGCTCCTTATTTTATAATTGTTCAAGAAAAAGTGACCTGAAAACAAATCTTACTGAGTCTCAGTCTGATTAAGACTAATGAGAGAAATTGGATTTGATGATTTTATTTTGATGATATCATTATTTAATACTGGAATGATTTTCCCTAGAAAAAGTTTTCCACTCTACAATGATTGAACCTATTTAAGAAAAATGGAAAATGCTTAATTGTTTTAAATATGTACAGTAAAACTACATTTATTCAGTTTAATTTAGGATTGAAGCAGCTAAGCAACAAAATGTGTTATAATCATCATTTATTATTATTATTATTATTATTATTATTACCAAATTTTAATTGCAATTTTTATTATGATATAGAGACATACAATTTACAGGACTAAATTAAAAAAGAATAAATGTAATGCATGTGTGCCTGTATGTATAGTAGTTGTATAAATAATAATAATAATAATAATAATAATAATAATAACAACAACAATAATAATACATTTGGTCACAAATTACCAAGAAATAATAAAATAATAAAAAAAATAAAAGTAATAATAATCATAATAATAATAAATTTGGTCACAAAATTCCAAGAAATAAGAACAACAACAACAACAACAACAACAACAACAACAACAACAATAATAATAATAATAATAATAATAATAATAATAATAATTGTATTATTATTAAGTCTGCCTTATTGCCCTCAGTGATCAAATTGGATTATTGATTAATTGTGCATAATTCATGGAATAAAGTATAATTATATTTTAATAATAAACATAAATTAATTGTTTTTTTATTAATTAATTTGATTTAGTTTTTTTTATTGAGAGAAGAAAACAACAGATTTATACATTTTTGAAATCATTGTTATTCGCAGCTCTTGTTTGATGATTAAGCATGTAGTCAGGCACATCTCTAAATGCAAGCCGTCAGTCAGGCCGACTCCTGCACATTAACCTGCTCTCCAGTCACAACACAAGCAAACTCCTCTGAGTGACATGTTGTCAAACACAGGCAGTCAGAGATTAGTCTGCTCTTATCTGCATAGCTGAGCTGCTGAATCAGCAGTGTGCAGCGCTAGACTGAGCATGCTCTCAGGACTGAGGGTGCCAGTTGTTTATCTCTGCAGGATGTTAGTCAGGGCCCCCGGGAGCAGGGTTATGGAACAGGCATGTCTACTAGAGCTTCTAGTGGAGTCCTGGGTGTCATAACACTGACTCATGACCCAGTACTGCACGAGGCCACAGCATCACGCATACATCCTTGTTGACTCAAAAGTCCAGTGTGGAGAGACGGGCTCATGAAATAACAATCACAGTATGAAAGATGAAAGCCATCCAATCCTCCAGCTCTTGCCTTTCCTCAAGACTATCAACATGATCTGAAACCACATAACTTCTGCCAAGCAGCTGTTAAGGACACAACCAAAAGGAACTTGAAAAAAACTGTGTAGTCCATTTTATGATTAAGAACAAAGTTTTACTTTTTTTTTCCTTTTAGATGACTCTGAGTGAGATATGTTATGTAAATACGCACTTTATAATTTATACTATTAACCTTAATGTAATCTTTTTTAAATGTTAATTTAACATACCTCTACTGTAGGTCCAGTGAAGTTAAAATACTTTATTTTAGATGTAGTATCAGCATGTTTGTGCTGGCAAGCTAGTGTGCTGCAAAACAGTTGCAGAATTTGCGTTTATAAGATATAAACATCAGTATCTGGTAGTTTGTCACTTATGCCTAAGTGAATCAACATTTTTTGATTGGTCAAATCTTGACCAATAAAATGCTGTCTAGTATCTGACATGTACCGCCCCTGCTAGACATTTCTGAATTGCTTTTGATTTGATGTGCTTGAGCTTAATTACTCTCACTGCCAGAGCTGTGATAAAACAAAATGTTATTGGGTGTTTTTTTTTTAGGAAAGAGCTACTCTATGACCCACCCTATGTGTTTCGGTTGAGATTACGTCAAACATTGTATACAAATGAATACAGATACAAAGCACTTTACGGGACCTTTAAAAAAGATTATTATGAGAAAATAATTATTAAAGTCCACATGAAATCAACATTCACAGTGCTTATTATGCTAGTGCACACTGTTATTCTTTAGTAGAACAATTCATTTGCGCAAGTTAATCCTCCCAAAAACAAAACAAAAAACACATTTTGTTTAATCATCAATCAAAGTCTGACCATTTACTTCTGCATTTGTAATTGCAGTTGTTGGTGTTGATGTAAGTTTGATGGTTTCAGCCACAATAATCTCAATCATTTCCCTCTTACCATTGGTTTGCTATGAGGGAATGATACACAAAAATAAAGCCCCGCCCCCTACTAAGTGCAACATACTGAAATAAGTGCAACATACTGACATAAAAGTCTCAGCAGCTTTCAGTTTGTGGGCTTTAACTTATAATTAATTTTTAAATAAAAATAAATAAAATATTTACTAGTACATTGAAAGTTTATCTATTATAATTTTCTGATGGGGCATCATGGTGGCTCAGTGATTAGCACTATCGCCTCACAGCATAAAAGTCGCTGGTTTGAGTTCCGGCTGGGTCAGTTGGCATTTCTGTGTGGTGTTTGCTTGTTCTCCCTGTGTGGTGTGGGTTTCCTCCAGGTGCTCTTGTTTCCTCCACAGTCTAAAGACATGTGGTATAGTTGTATTGAATAAACTACATTGGCTGTAGTGTATGTGTGAGTGTGTATGGGTGTTTCCCAGTACTGGGTTGCAGCTGGATTACCATTTGCCATGTAAAACATATGCTGGATAAGTTGGCGATTCATTTTGATGTGCCTCCCCCTGATGAATAAAGTCGAAGTAGAAGGAATGAATTAATTTTCTGATGAACGAGCACATATACTTAATGGCATTTTTTTCTTACATTTCTATATTTTGTATTAAAATATATTAATAATATAATATTTTTATATAATACATAATATTTGTAAATTGTAGCTGCAATCAATTTCCCAGAGATGGGTTGCAGCTGGAAGGGCATCCGCTGCGTAAAACATATGCTTGATAAGTTGGTGGTTTATTCCGCTGTGGCGACCCCAGATTAATAAAGGGACTAAGCCAAAAAGAAAAAAAGGTTTTTTAAAGCATGGCATAGGTTAAATTCATTTATAGAAACATTATTTAAAAATACTTTAAAGTAAAACTTTTAATTTGTACCCTTACACTTATGAAACCGGACTGACACAGTTTCAATTTACTAGAACTCCTATGTTGACACAATCTACATTGTAAAAGTGCTATATAAATAAAAAAGAATTGGATTTTGGGAAAGGTTACTTGTGCGTGCTAGAGAACAGTTTCTGAAAGTTTACTCCAAGTAGATTTTTTTCTAATGAAGTTATATTTCATTAGAATTTTATTATATTTATATACATATTCTTCTTTTAATACATTTATTATTAACTAGCTTTCCAGTTTGTATCACATTTGAGAGGGTGTCATTCGGTGATTCGGATTCATTCGGATCATTCACACTTGTCAAAGGAACTGGGAAATGGGGGTCAAACATACCTGGGCACAGTTTGGATAGCCTAGTGTGAGTACACCCTCAGACTCAACATTGCATTTCTTGCAGTGTGACTATTGTGGATGTGCACATTGCAATATTGATGATGAAATAATATATAATGCAGCCCTATTTATAGGGTTGAGTGTCATACTTGGTTAAAGATTCATATGTAGAATAAAACTAATAAACATAAACCTAACACTCCAGGCCTGAAGAGAGCCAGTGAAGAGATGAGAGTTCAGTTCATGAAGCTCTTTTCTAATAAGCCGGTGATCTAAATCTGGTGTGTTAAAGGGCACCTATGATGCAAATCATCTTTTGTAAGTTGTTTGGACAGAACTGTGTGTCTGTATGTATAGTGTGTCCACAGTCATCTTGGGGTGACATAAAGACAATAAGTCTCTTTTTTTCATTTCCTAACATTAAAATAGGACCCAAATCCTTCCCTTTTTGAGGCCCAGCACAACATAATGTAGGAATGCAGTTTCCTCGCCCACCGAATTAATTGACAGGCACGTATTAACATGTTTCCGTAGTAACACGTATATTCATATCAAAAAGACAGTACGTGCACAAAGCAACCGTGATTAAAAGATCCGTTCAGCTCTCTGTAATCATCAGTCATTATCAAATTTGATTAAGAATGATTTTTACAAGTTTAAAATCAATTTAGTGCATGTTTGTTATGAATTACAGCGATTTTTACCGTATTTATCAATACAGCTGCTTGCAAATACAATTGCAAAAGAAGACGCTTCAATCCCGGTTTGTGGATATTAAATCAGGTTTATTATGTAAATTAACATAACATATAACCATACAGCAGTGAATATTAGCGTGTGTCCTGTCACCTGTGCAAAAACAGTGAAAAGCGAAATGTATGTGCTGTGTGTGTGCATGTGCGTGTGTGTGTGTGTGTGTGCGTGTGCGTGTGTGTGTGTGTGTGTGTCTGTGTGTCTGTGTGTGGCTCATCGTTGCAGAAAAGCTTGAATTTACTCCACAACAAATACATCAAAGGATCATTGGAAAAGTTCTAACTGTAGTTTTTCTTACAAGCGCTATGTGAGATCTGCTTCCTTCATGTCTGTCACTGTGCTGTTTATCTGACGCAGCCGAGGCAGAGATTGAGGCACACCCTGTCAGGCACATGGGAATGGTGGGCAGTTAGAACTAGCATTAAAGGCACAGGCAACAAAAACAGCTACATTTTGAGCAGACAATTCCAATATTTGGTACAATAAATAATCTGATGGATGTTTGGAGCTGAAACCTTACAGACACATTCTAGAACCACAAAAGATGTGTCTTAAATCTGGAAAAGGGGGTAAAATATGTGCCCTTCAAATTGCATACAAAATATGTAGAATAATGAGTTCCCAGAACTGAACACCTCTGTGATATAGGCTTTGGTCTTTAGCATTCTGCACTTAAGCAATTCTAACTCTCATGCTAGAGATAGCAGTTCAAATCCAGCTCAGAGTGGGATAAGTAGAACCAGAGGGGTTAAATCTGCCTGTCAGTCACTTTTGGGTTTCAGGCATTGGACTGGCAGATATGTTTTTAGAGGGCTGAGTTTAGGAATTAGATTTGGAGATTAAAGGGATGAAGATGTTCTGAAAGTTGCCACTATTTCTACTAAAACAGAAGTGGTCCGACTGTTTTGTTTAAGATGCTGATGGACCAAGCTTTCAAACAAACCATCAAGACTACCATGGCCAAGTTTCTTCCTGCATGTTGTGATGCCAGATCCACACAGGAGTAACCACGCTACTAGTCAGAAGGACCTTCGGTGTCCGAGCCACTAGTCTGTTCCTCATTAGCAGTGTGTAGATTGTCCTTATCTCTCCTTATTTCCTCAAGACCTCGGCACCCTTGACTGGTAATAAGGGCTTCTCTTTTTCACGCTTGACCTTTTTTGCTGACCCTGAATATAAGCTGCTAAGCGCTAATTTCATTATTGGGTTAAAGGTCATGATACCTGTGCTCTCCGGGCCCTGCTCTAATCAGCCGCTGTGTAATAGTGAGTGTCCAGTTACACCCCCTGTCTCTGATGCTAATGGCTGCGCTTGGGGTCACAGGCCAGAGATCAGGGGTCAGGTCAAAGAGCTGGGAACTTGGGGCGATGCGATCTATGCAGTAAGACGGGTCATCCCAGATGGTGAGAAGTATACTTTTGCTCCAGAAGCCATCTAATGGGTATGGAAATCGAGCAATATTAGATTAGCACATGGTGCATGAGAACTTAAATATGCATGTGAACTGGATCTGAATCATAGAATTTTAAAGTTTGGTTTTCAGCTTAAATCATGTTTTTATTTTCACCATAATATGTAAGATTTATACTTTTGTTATTGTAAGATACTAAGACTTTAATTAATGTAAACAAATGTACCGAACATTCAAATGGTTAGATGTGTTTAATGTCTTTTAAAGAATGCCCAACAAGACCGCATTATTTGTTTAAAAACATCAGTTTAAAACAATATTACAATCATTTAAAGTTTATCATTGTAAAAATGGCTGGTCTACTTGTTTTTATTTTTTATTATTGTATGTAAACAGTCTTGTTTTATAGTTTTTTTGATTAATTAAAATTTTTAAACATGTATTCAAAATGAATTATACTACTACTACTACTTATAATAATAATAATAATAATGATAATAATAATAATAATAATAATAATAATAATAATAATAATAATAATAATAATAATTATTATTATTTTTATTATTATGTATCAGGGGTCACCACAGCGGAATGAACCGCATATGTTTTTACGCAGTGGATGCCCTACCAGCTGCAACCCATCTCTGGAAAACATCCATACACAATCATTCACACACATACACTATGGACAATTTAGGAGGAAACCCACGCGAACGCGGGGTGAACATGCAAACTCCTCAGAAAGCGACTTTCTTGCTGTGAGGCGACAGCACTACCTACTGTACCACCGCATTGCCCAATAATAATAATAACAACAATAATAACAATAATAATAATAATAATTATTATTATTATTATTATTATTATAAACAAAATGAATGTCAAAAATAAATAAATTATTAATAATAATAATAATAATAATAATAATAATAATAATAATAATAATATTAGCCTGTTAGTAATAATAATAATAATAATAATAATAATAATAATGTTTTGCTGTTTGTTTAGTCTACTCTATCTTTGGTAAATAAAAAAAAGTGTCTTAAAAAGCTACTGACTTCTAACTCTAGTGTACTTTGAAAGTGGATGATATACTGATAACATGTGTAAATACACATTTAATACATGTTTAGCTGTATTGAGCTGTCAATTATTACAAGTTGATATTATATATTATTTTACATTAATTAAAGTATGCTTAAATAAGTATGATACATATTAAAATCTAATACCTAATAATAAAATAATATTGGTAAATATTTAAAAAGGTTTAATAATATGAAGTTCAGATAATTTTTTTTCAAGTGCCATCTGAAATTTTCTTCTAAAATGAGCGTTTTTCTTAGCCTTCCATGTTTATAGTCAGCTATTTTACTTTAAAGGCATTGAAAAGAATATGTCTTTTACCAAAAAAGTGCATTACTGAACATGTATGCAAGAGCCTGAAAATGGCTAATTTTAGAAGAAAAATTCAGATGGCACTTGAAGGGTTTATTTTGCATCTGAACTTCATATTGTCCTTTAAAAAAAAAAAAAAAAAATAGTGATGATGAGTAAGCTGAAATGAAATACAATGTTTTTTTGTTTCTTGCTTCTAGATAGATCTGACTTTAGAAGAGGATCTCTATGAAAGTCAGTCATGAGTTCAACCAGCATTTTCATGTAATTGCAATCCCTTCAAACTGCAGATGTCTGAGAACTCTGAACACATGTAAAGCCACATGTTGCCCTATAAACACTGCCTCTCTGAGTGACTGCCTGTATACTGTCAAAACAATATTTGCTCACACACCTTCAACATTTCTCACAACATCCCTTACATTTTATTCATTATAGATTAGAAAATGGTAAATGAAAAGAAGAGTTAAAACTACATCTGAACAAATTCATATTGATTATCTCACAGATTTTTGAGATATGAAACTAATCATGTCCTGAAAATATAACTGCTGTTACTGTAGATTTAAAATATTTTCAATCATAAATGTTATGAGGGATTAAACATAGCATCAATTTAACACAACTATCCTCTTAAATTTAAGTCTATTATATAAAAGGTACAGCCCTTATTGTTTTCATTATTTCTACAACAGTGTGTCCACAGATTCACTCATTCATATGCAATTAAATCAATGCAAATATTATTTTAATAAGGAAAAATTACTTTTTTTTCAATCAAAAGCATTATTTGTTATCTCATATCAAAGCAATGGTGGTTTTTAATGTGTCACAGATTTATAAGATTTCGAAGTTGTGTTCTCATTTTATGTTAATGCTGTCAGACATGCATTAAAATGTAATAAATCAGCCAATATCAGGGACAGCTTATTCTCTTAAAAAAAAGTTGACCATAGTGTATCCGTGTCCGATTAAATAAATTAATTGATGGATTTAATGTATTTGATAGCTAAAATTGCTACACATTCAGGTTTTCATTTTCAATGACAGATGTGTCAGTTCTCATCTTAATCATCGTGCCTGTTGCCGCAGTCAGATGAATATTTGATATTATACAGTGTATTTGTTGAGAAATCGTTCACAAATGTAATCTGTCTGCTAACATGAGAATGTGTTTTGAAATGTTGAAATTATTTTGATTGATGTTTAGTGTCTAGGGACATTGACAGTAAGTGATGCACGGTAAATAGCATGTGCTGTATATATGTACAGTTGAATTCAGAATTATTAGCCGCCCTTTTAATTAATTAGTTATTTTTTATATTTTCAAAATTATGTTTAAAAGGGCAAGGACATTTTCATAGTATGTCTGATAATATTTTTTCTTCTGAAGAAAGTCTTATTTGTTTTATTTTGGCTAAAATAAAAGCGGTTGTTAAATTTTTAAACACTATTTTAAGAACAAAATTATTAGCCCCTTAAGTTAATTTTTTCAATAGTATACAGAACAAACCATCGTTATACAATAACTTGCCGAATTACCCTAACCTGCCTAGTTAACCTAATTAACCTTAAGCCTTTAAATGTCACTTTTAGCTGTATAGAAGTGTCATGAAAAACATCTGATAAAATATTATTTACTGTCATGGCAAACCAAAATAAATCAGTTATTTGAAATGAGTTATTAAAATTATTATGTTTAGAAATGTGTTGAAAAAAATCTTCTCTCCAGGGAAAAAAATAAACTGGGGCTCTAATAATTCAAGGGGGCTAATAATTTCGACTTCAACTGTATTTATTTATTTATTTATTTATTTATTTATTTATTTATTTATTTATTTATTTATAGAGAATAGTTGTAAGGCTATATCGAAACAAGTTGAGAAATTTAGTTCATGTTCAAGTTTTTTTTTTTTTTTTGTCCCACTTCACTGTCAATATTATGTAAGATAATTTTAAAATTACTGTATGTACTGTATGTAATTAAACAACTATACATACAAATAATGTTGGGACACCCTTAACCCCAATTACGGCCTGTAGTCCCCTGCACTGAATGTCAGCCAGGTTCAGGCAAACCTGAACAATATTTTTCCGGAGTTTAAATTTTAAACCAATATTGGATTTTAAACCAATATTTGTCCAAGTTCCAGCTTAACAACTGCTACGAAAATGCTTACTGATCTCAGAACTAGCATGAACACATTCATGGCTCACTGAATGAACCAACAGACATTAATGCTGTTAATACTGTTAGCTGCCAAGACTCAAAGCATGAGTTCTACTCTTCTGGAAGGGGCTCACTGTAAAACTCAAAACCTTACTTGAAACTTTTCTTAATCTACAAACTAATGAAGATTAAACTCTAACAAGTCTTTCTTTTAACTTAAAACACCTAAGATAATTTATAATGTCAACATTCTCTCTTCCTAATGCAATCCCACTTAAAATGAGCTGGGAACTACACATCCACTACCCAGCTAATTACACCATCACTATTCATTCATGCTGTCAACGCGAAGTTGACTAAACATAAAACAAATTAAGTGTCCAAAAAAATAAATGATAAATTACAATACAAGAATTATGTTGTTTCATTTTAAACAAGTATATTGAACAAGTAATAAACACTCACCGGCCATTTTATTAGGTATACCATACTAGTTCCAGGCTGGACCAACTTTCGCCTTCAGAATTGCCTTAATCCTTCGTGGCATGGGTTCAACAAGGTACTGGAAATATTCCTCACATGTTTTGGTTCATACTGACATGACAGCATCACGCAGTTGCTGCAGATTTGTCGGCTGCAAATTCATGATGCGAAATTGGATCGTGAACTAGTGACTGTGGAGGCCATTTGAGTACAGTGAACTCATTGTCATGTTCAAGAAACCAGTCTGAGATGATCTGTGCTTTATGACATGGCCTTAGTTTTCTGTTCTTAGCTGACAGGAGTGGCACCCGATGTGGTCTTTTGTTGCTGTAGCAAATCCGCTTCAAGGTTTTCATGTGTTGGGCTGTCTGAAATGCACTCCTGCATATCTCGGTTGTAATAAGTGATTATTTAAGTTACTATTGCCTTTCTATCAGCTCAAACCAGTCTGGCCATTCTCCTCTGACCTCTGGCATCAACAAGGCATTTGCTCACATAGAACTGCAGCTCACTGGATATTTTCTCTTTTTCGGACCATTCTCTGTAAACCCTAGAGATTGTTGTGCGTGAAAATCTTAGCAGATTAGCAGTTTCTGAAAAATGCAGACCAGTCCATCTGGCACCAACAACCATGCCAAGTTCAAAGTCACTTAAATCACCTTTCTTCCCTTTTCTGATTCTCAGTTTAAACTGAAGATTGACCATGTCTACATGCATAAATGCACTGAGCTGTTGCCATGTAATTGGCTGATTAGAAATTTGTTAAACGAGCAGTTAGACAGGTGTACCTAATAAAGTGGCCGGTGAGTGTAAATATATTTGCTAGAGTATAAAATGAAAATTTCCTCAGTCATCATAGTTGGTTTTTCCCTTTAAAGAAAAAAAAAAAAACGAATTAAAAATCCTACCAACTGCGTGAAAAACAAAAAAAAAAAAAAAACATTTTGAATGCACAGCTGTTGGGTTTGGATTTGGTTTTACCCACATTGTCTCTCTTCCTATGCATGGTTGTGTGAGAACAAAACTGTAATGTGACAGGACATGCTCCATCGCATCTTCCCAGAATCATGAGTGCTCAACGCAGCAGGTGTCTAAACACTCTGAGTATTTCAGCAGGACTGTTTGGGCCATGAGCAGAGCTTGCGGTCTGGGCTGTAGAGGCGGTTTGTGGGTCTCGGCCCGTTCCCTGCCTGTGTTAATGAAGTGCTGACATCTGTGCCCAGACTGGCTCTCTGCAGGGCCAGCTCAGGATTGATGACGTGGTCACTGTGGAGAGAAGCTGTGGCTGCTGTTTGGACTTATGAGTGATGGACAGGACCTGCTGGTCTTCAGCTCATTGGCTGTTACCTACTGTTTTTGGAAGATCTCAAACTACATGAAATAAATCTATGCTTAGAGATCATATCAGGGAAAGAGCAGTTCATTTTTAGTTGTGCCTAGTTTGAGAGGAGAACACATTATTAATATTATTAGACTGAGGAGTTTTAGTGTAATTTAAAATCTGTTTAAATACTATAAATGCTATGAAATAACGAAATAACATGTTATACTGTTGAACAGTTCAACATAAATTTCAAATTACTAAAATAAAAAAAAAATAATAACAAAAAACTTAAACTTATACAGTGCACCCGGAAAGTATTCGTTGCTTTTTACCTTTTCCACATTTTATGTTACAGCCTTATTCCAAAATTGATCAATTCATTTATTTCCTCAAAATTGTACACACAATAGCCCATAATGACAGTATGAAAAAAGATTTTTTTTTTAATTGTTGCAAATGTATTAAAAAAAAAAATTATACATTTCATCAAGGATTAAATAAAAAAAAATTATGAATAAAAATCTCATCTTGTTCTTGTAAACACAATCTTTATAAAAACCTGTGTCTCATCTTGTTTTCGTGGAATAAGTGTCTCGTCACACCCCTAATATGTATGCTACATAATGTAAACTAACTGAATATATATATATATATATATATATATATATATATATAAAATGCATTACTTAAATACTAAAACCATTGCCTAATTGCATAATAAAACACTGGTTATACATTCTTTTAAACATTGTATATTTCTTATTTATTAAATTTGTACATACAATTTATTAATATTGGATATTGTATTTTTGTCATTATATAAAAAATAATTTTAATAATTAGCTTTTTATTTCACTCAAATGCAGTTTCATTTAAAAAAAGAAAAAGTAGAGTAGAAAAGCTATTTTTGTGTTTTAAGACACTCCTCCTAATTTTAACTTTAATTTTAATCACATGGAAAGTCCCACCCCAAAGTCATGTCATTGGTTGAGCCAATATTGTAGTGTCTTTTAATAAAGCTGTGGTTACACTGCACCGTTTTCCCCATTTACTTCCATTCATATGTACACGAACACGTTAGACAATAAATGCAAGCTTGTGCGTCAAGTTTAGCAGTTCCCTGTGTTGGAAAGATCAAGCTTGGTGAACTCTGACATGCGAAATCGCATCACGTGATTGCTTGAGTCCAATCAAAGATCAAACATCAAAAAAATATGGATCAATCCCTCACTTTTTTACTGTCTAATCATCTTGTTTAATCCCGATCTAGTGTGACTGGTTTTAGCTACACTGTGCATAAATGCTTGTTACTTAGAATACAATGCAAAATGCATATACAGGTAAAATTGGAAATATTTATTTTCAAATGAGTTTTAGTATTTAAAACATGCTTTAAACTACTTATACAAATTAGTTAAATCAACACAAGTCTTAGGGTTTTTTTTGGGGGGTGGACAATATAATTGTTTTATGTTCAATCCAAACTTAAATCCACTTAAATTAGTGAAAAGGATTTAGTTAACCCAATCGATTGTGTTGGGACAACATGGGCTTATTCTAAAATGTAGCTTTATATACATTTCTGGAGATCGCAAATTATTTAGCCAGAGGAACATTTGGCTGCATTTCGTCTTTAAACTGAATGTTACGGGGTGGTATGATGCCATTTTTTTTAGTTAATTGTGATGAAGGGGTTCGAGTCAGGCGAAGAATGTTTCCAGAAAGCAGGTAACACAAAAACAAAAGCTAAAAAATAAAACAAATAATTAAATAACAAGGTGAGAATGTGGAAAATACCAGGCTGCTCCATGGCTTTTCTTTTTTTGGATTTCTTTTCAAGATGCTGTCGGTTGGGTTTAGGGAAGACAGTTGGGTGAGGGGATCGGTGTGTAGGTCAATCATTGAGTCAGTCGACAACTGCCCCTGGTGGATTTACGCAAAAGAGCAGGCACAAATGCCACTCCCAAGAGAAATTTAAGATCTTAAAAGTGTATACAGCAGTCTCTAGTGGATTCATGAAAACAAAAACTGCAAAAAAACGTAGCTCCTTGATGCACTCAAAAAATATATTTAGTGGTACATAATCAGAATTAGCCTAGGTTGCATTTTTTTTTCAGTTTAAATTTTACAATCAAATATGACAATCAATAAATGAGTGAAATATAATACTTGCCCAAGTCAATTTTGTGAAATAAATATGCCACTCCAATGAAGCATGGCCCATAATGTTTAAGGGGAAAGAGCTCTTCACCAACACTTGCCGATTCCTGTTTGTCTTAATGAGATCCAGGCTGAATAATTAAAATGTGGACTTTATTACCTTTCATAACATCCAGCCGCAACTTCATGTCATTTCCACAGCGCTGCACTTAAACGATACTAATGAAAACAAGCTCATTAAGACAGAAGGAATGCCTACAACCCAATTAATTGCTGCTGAAGTTTGTTCAGTTAAAGTTACCATTGACTTGATGAACTTCCCTTTTTCATGTTGTTTTCAGTTGAGTAAACCAGTCTGGAAACACAGTAAAGAACTGATGTAGTGCTCTCTCAAAAGGTTGATTAATGTTCAGTCTTACATGGTGGCATACATTGAGTTTAATACATAGAGCTTGTGTTGCTTTCAAGGCCAGCCCGGGAAGACAGAGGATCATTGTCACTGGTGTATAGCTGTGAAATGTGTGTGGAGAGATGGAAAGGGCGAGCGTTCTCGTGAGTATGTGTGTGTAATAAGAGAAGACAGTGCAATATGCTCGCTTTAATCACAGTGAAACCATGCCACCTGAGAGAAAGAAGAAGGGAAGACACACAAATTGGCGCAGAGACATAATGACAGCCTTAAACTTCCTTCCAAAAGCGGCCATGTGGTTGTGCTGCTGTAGGCTTGTGATTTGATAATCGGACTGACAGGATGGGATTGCAGGTTTGGAGACTCACTCAACACTGGCAGCATGATAAATGTCTGTACCGTTACATCTGGTGTTATTGGTTAGCTATAGTTAGATCTAGACATGTCAGCAGCTTACATAACTTCACAGTTTCCATAAGCATCCTGTTTTGAATTGCTCACCCGACAATGAAAATGATGTCACCGTTTGCTTAGACTCAAGTGTTTACAAACCTAAATTAGTTTATATTTTTTGGATGAAGATAAAAAAACTATCTTTCCTCTCTTTATGCACCAGATATTTTCTTAAAAATCTCTATGTAACAAGAATTCAAGAAAATAGAAAGGTTTACTGGTTAATGCACCACAAACCATGTTGCACTGCTTTTTTTTTAACATAAGGGGATAGTTCACCCAAAAATTGAAATGATGTTGTCATTTATTCAACTTCACTGTAAAAAAAAAAGTTCCACACAATCAAGTTGTGTAGGAACAACATGAAGGAATTAAGTTAATTTATTCATTTTTACAAATTGAAGTGGATTAAGTGTAAAACATTTATGTTGTCCCCCAAAACCTTAGTAATTGCAACCCAGGCTCATTCTGATTACGGCGAGTGCCTACTTCCCCGTAGCTAAGTGTTTTGCAGAGGCCGCTGTGAATTCTTTTTGAGATCTTAAATTTCTTTCGTGAATGTCATTTGTGCCTGATATACTGACTGACTGTCCAACCGACCAATCTCCCCACCCACCCCCTTTTCTAAACCCAACCGATAGTGTTTTAAAAATCACTGATTGACCAGCGCCCACGCCCTTCCCTAAACCCAACCAACAGTGTTTTGAACAGCAATCCAAAAAAGAAAAGCCCTCACAGCAGTCTAATTTTTACCATGTTTTCAGATTTGATCACATTCTCACCCTGTTATTTACTTGTTTGTTTATTTTTTGGCTTCTGTTTTTGTCTTACCAGCTTTCTGGAACCGTTCTTTGCCAGATTTAAACCTCGTCGCCACGGTCAAATCCGTTTTGCATCTTAAATGTACGTGACAAGCCGCTGGACAAACTGGTAACAGCAGAAAAGCTGTCGAAATGGAGGTAAGCATTCCTATCGTTCGTTTTAAAGAAGAAATGCAGCCATACTTTCCTCTGGCTACATAAATCACGATCTCCAGAAATGTATATAGAGCTACGTTTTCAGACTGAGCCTATGTTGGATAATTGTGTTGTTTCAGCTCCATTTAAATAAGTAGTTTGAACAAACAGCAAATATCATTTTTTGAGAGTTGTATTTTTATGAGTTTCTTTCATCTATAGGACATGAAGAAGATCTACTGAAGAAAGCTGTAAACCTGTAAACATTAACTATTACAGTAATTATTTTTTTTACTATGTAGTCAGTGGTTACAGGTTTCCAGATGTCATCAAAGTAACTTGTTTTGTGTTTAAAAAACAAAAACAAACAAATGAAAAAACTACAACTAGTAATAGCTTGGAACCTCTTTAGGGTTAAAAAAACAATGAGAACGTTTTAAATTTTGGGGGAATCCCATGGTGTCCGTGGGGTCTTAACAAGTCTTAAAATGTCTTAAATTTGCTGAAATATTGTGTTGTAGGTCTTAAATCATTTTAAATAGAATTTCATTTCCCCTTGGACAAGTGAAGCTACCCAAACTGGTCAACACTCAATCACCAATGATCCATCTGAAAATTTTTTGTTATATATTTAAGTTTATTATTGCAAGGAGATACAATTCACAACAGCTTTTGTTTTTTCAGCAAGCTCATTACAGCAAATGTTCCAAATTAAATTAGAAAGAAAACTAAAGCCACACATCCCTTTACATGATATACCATTAATACAATAACTACTGAGAGAAGTAACCGGGCCATTAGAAAAGATCCTTTGTGTTTAGCCCTCTGTAAGTCTAAAAGTTCTTTCATAATGGTCTTAAAAGGCTCTTAAAAAGTCTTAAATTTGATTTGAAGAAGCCTGCAGAAACTCTGTATCCTTTAAATGCTTCTTTTGTACAATATTTTGCACAGTCTGTCATAGGTTATGTGTAAGTTTACCCGTATATACGTCAATATTTTTAAGCCCCTTAAGCAATATATATATATATATATATATATATATATATATATATATATATATATATATATATATATATATATATATAAATATATATATATATATATATATATTTTTTTTTTTCAATTATCTACAGAGCTAACTTGCTAAGACTAACTTGCTTAATTGACCTAGTTAAGCCTTTAAATTGCACGTTTATCTGGTTACTAGTTTCTTGAAAAATATCTAGCAAAATATAATTTACTGTCATCAGTTCAAAGATAAAAGAAATCAGTTATTAGAGATGACTTATTAAAACTATTATGTTTAGAAATGTGTTAAAAAAATCTTCTCTCAGTTAAACAGAAATTGGGGGAAAAGGCTGATATTATATATTATATTTTATATCATTATACTAATATTTCTAACTTCAACTTTATTCAAAATAATACAAATTTCACAGGAAGCCTACTATGAAAGACGATGGCTAATGTCAACTGTTGTTACAATATTCTTCAAAATATTTTTGTTTTTGTGTGAACAGATGAAATAAAGTTTTACAGGATTGAAACAACTTCAAGGCAAGTAAATGTAAATGGTCAGTAAATAGTGTTCTCGTGTAAATCCACCAGAGGCTGCTGTTGACTTACTGACTGACTGACTGACTGACTAACCGACCGAAAACCCTAACCACCCCTTTCCCTAAACCCAACCAACAGAACTTTTAAAAAAGCACAGATCGACCCACCCACCACTTTCCCTAAACCCAACCACAGTGTTTTGAAAAGCAATCCAGACAAGAAAAGCCATCGCCTTACATTTACCGTTCTTCACGAGACTCAAACCCCATTGTCGCAGTCAACACCGCTCCTCTTCTCAAGTCTGCCGAGGTATGTGTTGAGCTACTAGACAAACTGGTAACAGTAGGAAAGCGGTCAGCTAGTTAGCAAGAAAAGGATAGGTGTCATACCATAATTTGTGATCTCCAGAAACGTATATTGGGCTACGTTTTCAGAATGAGCCTATGTTGCAACATGTATACAATTTTTTTATTTTTTTGCTGAAAAAAATCTTATAAATGGCTCCTTTCTCTGTAAGTTTGGTTACCTGGTTCAAATTGGTCTCCCAATCTGACCAAGCTGGTTTTAACTCCCCTAAGCTGATAATCCAGACTGACCCAAACTGTTCTCTTGATGTCTGCAAAAGCAATCCTTGAGTTTAAACTAAGAATATAGTGTGAAACGCATGTCTGAATGCAGCTATGTGTGAAATCAAGCTTGCGTTCACAGAACCACACAGGATCTAATGCTGTCTGTTTTCTGAGTCTTGCTCTGTCAACAAACATCTCTTCACATTTCTAGTAAATAAGTACTGTTTTTTTTATACATGGTTTAACCAACTAAACTGTTCAATCCATCAGGAAATCCATGCATACTAAATGACCCGAATTGCTATCACTTAAAAAATGTGTTTTTGTGGTGTCTGTGATGCAAAGTAAATGAAACTCCTTTGCGCCGTCAACAACTGACGAAATGTAAGGCTGCTTCATGTGAGCAGGCTGTCTGGGTGTTAAAAAGGCCCTTGAGGACCCTCCTTTTTTCTCCAACGCTTCTCCCCCTCCTTCCGCCCCATTACTGGCGGAGAGCATCCCACCCAAACTGCATCTGTTACTAGGCAACAGACCCCCTCTAGGGGGCCGGGTACCATCATTAAGTAGCTGCTGCTCCTATCAGTGAGCGCCCCAAATCTGGGCACCCTCCCTTTCCCCAGACCGCCGGTGCCATCTTGTTAAAAAAACAAAAACATGCCTCCTTTTACACACATCAACATGTATGTTATCTTGACATATTTGGTATCGCTCAGCTGGATAGAAATTGTCTCCCCAGCTCTACATGTAATTTCCAGTGACTCTGAATGACAGTGTTTTGTCACGACGATGGAGAGAGTATTTCAGGAGGTGTTAAAAAGACACAGTGTTGTTTACTTTGGGCTCCTAGGGTTAAATGAACACCATCTGTTGACCGGAGAGGCCTATGGTTCTGGAATATGTGAATATCAATTAGTTGTGTTTTTTTTTGTGAGTCTCGGCTGTAACAAGATGCTCCTTATTCACACACAGCTTCAGGATGTGGAAAGAGGTGTGTGTATGTGTGTGTGTGTCGACAAGCAGCATTCTTAATTAAACCTAATTGATATGCATGGAAAAGAGCTGATATCTGTGTGCGAATTTGACTGTTATCGTGAGCATATGGTGCCTCAGACAGGGGAGATGGTCCCTTTTTTTCCCCTCTTGATGAGAGGCCCTCTTTTGGGGGCCAGGGCCCTGATTGTGAGGCAAGAATGGGGCCCTGATAGTGCCTTCACCATCTTTTATTTTATTAACCTGTTCATTACTTTATAACACAGGGTTTTGCTCTTCTTTCCAGTTTTCATTCTTTATCCATGTCTCTTTTTTTTTCGAAGCTTTCTTTTATCACTTCCCCTCCTCTTTCTCTCTCGGTCTCATTAGGACAGATGGAAGAAGAGTGTTTTTTTGTCTGCTGGGTCAATGTGAAGTTATTAACCTGCGCAGATTGCACTCCTTCCCCAGACTTATTTTTATCTCAATTCTCCCAATGAAGGAGTGGTGGGGGAGAGAGGAAAGTCAACTGTTTTTTTTTGTGTGTGTGTGTGTGTGTTTGCAAGGCAGTGATGTGTTGATATTTCTCAAATGTTCCGATTCTTCTGAATTTTAGATATAATATTTTTGGATTAATATTTGAACAAAAGAAGTTTGACAGTCTTCCGTTGAGGAACATGTTGTGATGTTGTGATGGACTACATTAATATGGACATCAGCAATCAAAATAATTGCCTGAATCTGAATAAGACAATAATATGATTAAAGTGTTTACATGAGTTGCTTTTTTATTGTTCCTTTCATGATCCCGTTTTACATGTTATAGCACATAGTTCTATTAACATCATTGTACCACCACATTATCCACATTTTCTCTGGAGTTTCATGTAATTTTGGATGTTTTAATTTTAATTCGTCGACTTTAACTGCAGCTTGGCACTTTTACTTTCATTCAGGAACATTTCATGCATGCGCCCCATGACAAACAAGATATAGGATACTGGAAGTGTAAATTTTTCACATTTGGCACAGCGTATGGGATAAAAACCTCTGCATTCTGCGATGCAGGTGTCTGTGGGCCTACTCTGACTCATTAGGTGCAGAGAATAATGTGGTGAATATCCTACACGATGGTAATAGTTTGATTGCGGTAATTGCATGTCTGTACAGGACTTCAATAATGCAGTTATAATTGGCATACGCCACATTATACTTAATTCGATTTTTGTTTAGCTCGATTATGACCTTAAATGGATTAAACTAAGCAAACAAAACAAAACAAAACTCTGAAACGTGGTAAACTCTTAATAAGAGTAGTTTTCTAAATTTTATTAAAAATAGATTATTGGTGTCCATGTAAACATACTCATTGTTAAATATGTGATATGTGCAGTAAAAACACAAATCAAATCAATAATGATAGATGTTAGTATTTATTCTTACACATACACTACATAAGGTCTGTCGTTATGCAGTATATGTACATATAAATTGTATTATTAATTAATAACTATTTTGATGCGAATTGTCTTTACTCTGGGAAAAAAATGCAGTGTTCCACACAGTTTTTTAATGTTGTCTCAACGCAAAAAGTTAATTTATTTATTTTATTTTTTTTTTACAAATTTAAGTGAACTGAACATAAACCATTAAGTTGTCTCAAAAGCAAAAAAACAAACAAACAAAAAAACTCAGGAATTGTGTTGATTCAGCTCATTTTAAACAAGTAGTTTGAATTAGCAGAAAAAATGTTTTTTTAAGTGTAATTTTCTAATTTCATGTAATTTAAGCAATCATCATATAGATATGAATAGGAAAAACTTACTTAAAATAGATCATGCATAGTTGATATGTAGACTTTAACTAACATGATTAATATTTAAACCATAATATAAAAAAAAATATTTCTTATTTAGTTTAACTTGAAAAATCACTAAAACTGCAAATGCAAAAATAGGAGAACACTTTATTTTGATGGTTCATTTGAGCATTAGAAGACTGTCTGCTTAATAAATGTTGAAACTGCTGCTAAACAGACATTTAGTTGACTATAAGAAACTTTGCAAGAACATGTCAGCTTACACTGACCCTAACCCCAACCTAACTGTTTACTTATAATCTAATGACAATTAATTGGCTTGTAGATGCAACATAACTTAAATTCAACCAACGGATCATCAAAATAAAGCGTGACCAAAAAGGGAGATATAAATAGAAAAATAGGCTAATACAAAAAAGATATGTCATCTTATCATAAAACAAACAAATCTAAAGTCAATTGTGAATATAATACATTTATAACATGCGTAGACTTCACTAGCAAGGTTTGCTGGCAGGAATCCAGAACCAGCCAGACGGTTTGTGGTTACAATAATGCCTTAAAAACCCAAACTTGTCGAAAACTACCACCCTGTTGTTCTGCTCTTCCTTGACTGCACATGTTTTTGCTTCAGGAAATTTAGATCAGGCTTTTTGTGCTGCATCTGTTGACAGATAATGTTCCCTCCACGCTACCATTACAGAGAAAAGACACTATTCTCTCTTCCACAGGTGTCTTCTCGAGTGTTTTTATTTTTATTCCTGACAACACTGCTTCGTTAGTGCTGCTCCTTCCCTCAAAGCGCTGCCGTCTTCTTTATTCTTCATGCTAATGCTCTTCTGTTATTGTGTGTGTGTATGTGTGTGTGTGTGCGCCTCAGGCCTATCACGTCCCTCTGTTGTGAAACCTGTGTGTAAAAGCGATGTAGTCAGCATTCTGCGAGATACCGAGTCCCTCGTGGTTAGTAAACAACACACTCCTGCGGGCCGAAACGGTTTGAGAGGAGCAGAGGAGAAACAGACTGAACAACAGAGAGAATATTAACAGCATCTGGGATGTGCATTTTGTGTATTCTCACAGCCATTAGACATGGGTTTTGTGTGTAGCATTTGCCTGTTTATGTGCTAGCGGTTTCTTCTTGCCAAGGCAATGTTTCTCTTGCCTGTTTTTCTAGAACTGTGAGTCACTGCCTGCTTTGGAAAGTAAACACTAAACACAGTTAGCGATTCCCCGAGGGAAGTTTTATTGCTCTGTCACAGATCGGGAGACTCTAGTCTCGGTTATGTTTCATTTGAGCACATTCTTTATGAGTAGTACAGTAGATACAACTATTTGTTGGCCGCGAGGAGTATGAAGTGATGAACTTGATGTAGCACTGCTCAGATAAATTTGGTTGTGGAGGAATTTGATTAGAATGTTTGCAACATTTTTTTTTTTTTAAGCAGTAAATGTTCAATGGCATGATGCTGTTTTTGTCTATGGTTTGTTTACATGACAAAAATGTACAAAAAATTTAGTACAGAAGACGAACATAAACATAGTCAGCAAAAATAACTTATTACTCTGAAAAATATTATTCAAAGATAATTCAATAGACGTACTATTTTTTTATTGCTTGTAAACTATTTATTTGGGGTGAGTTTAAACAAACACCTTAAGCTGAATATTACAAAATGTAATTTGTTTGTTTAAATTCAGTCCATATGAATTGTTTGCAACAGTTTTGCAGAAATCTTTTTTTTTTTTTCAGTGTAGGAATAGCTTATCTAAAAATGACTACTCTATCATCATTTATTCACCCTCTAATTGTTTATAACCTATTTGAGTTTCTGGGCCCACTTCAAATTAAGTGGCCTTAACTAATACATTCACACTGAAATAAATCATTTGTTACATTGTACTTATTGTGTAAATACATGTTTTTACATTGTACTTATAATTGATTAAATATATGCATGTAATTACATTGGTAATTATGTTTCTGCAATTACATAATTACACTGTTGACCATCCCTTACACCTTATCCACCCTTAACCCTTTCAAACTTACAATCACACCAGTGTGATCATCCTTAGCTGGTCCCTTAAGTGTATGATCACACTGGTGTGATTAGCACACATCATTAACTGCTAAAATTAAAATTTAATGGCGCACGCTAAGGCACATAAATTCTGTCATTAATCACAATTTATAACATTTATTTTAGGTTTCAGTTATTTAAATACACAAAACTACAAGCAAAACATACCTTTTAAGATATGTAAAATACATGCAAATGTCCATGAAGACAGCAATAATACTTATTTTCAATATAACTGGACTATGTGCTTTTTTCACGTAAAATACACAATTTACAGTATGTTACTAGAATATTTTTTAAATAATTGCTTACCTTTATGTATTTTAGCAGAAAATTATGAATAAGCATGATTTAAATCCAGCAGCTCGGATCTCTCCTCTGGTTGTTGCAAGAAGGAATAAAGCTGCGATTAGAAGTAAACGAGATATATTAATATTATGTATTAGATAACCCGTCAGTTGTATTTTATTAGCATCTACCCCTACCTCAATCCTAAACCCAATGCTCACAGTAATGTTAAAATATGATTTGTTGTACAGTGTCACAAAAATTATGCTATACTGACGTGAGCATCCTCAGCTAGACCTCACCGCACTGCAGGAGAGGGTGAAGTCTAGATGTGATACAGCTTAAGATACTTAGATTATGCTATATTGGCGTGAGTATCTTCAGCTCTATCCCATCTAGCTAATTAAATACTATTAATGCATTATTTTTATAAATAATATAAATACTGCCGCAACAATGGCGGCACCTATTACCCACCATATAACAAATAATATGATCATCTATATGCTGTTAAAACTATATATGCTGTTTTATATATATTTGAGAATCGGAGTATCAGAAATTTTACAATATAATTAGAACATTTGTCAATATTTACAGAAAAGGGCAAAAAGAAACAAAATACAAAATATACAGTACATAGATCATTAGGGCTGGTGGATCATGTAATAAACTTGATACGTCGCTATGGGAACTTTAGAACACAATGGATTGTAAGTAACGGTCACAAAAAAAAAAAAAAAACTCACGCAGGAGGGTCAGCTGGAGAATTTAAAACTCCCACGTGAAAGGGTTAAACCTACTTATACCACCAAAACTGTCCCTAACCTTACCCTTGTCCCACACCAAGAGCACCAGAATATTTTCTGCAATATGAACACAGTAAGTACATTGTATTTATTCATTGATGCAAGTACATAGTAGTTAAGGCCACTCAATATAAAGTGGGACCGCGTTTCTTTCTTTTAAGGTTAAGAGGTCATTTTATTTTTTGTGTGTGAATTATCCCTTCAAAATGCTGTAATTTTCATGCCAGACCAGAAGGTGGCAATGTCATTTTGAAAAGAAACACTCCGTGACTGCGCACATATGATCTTGTAGTCCAACATTGTTGTTATGGTTGTCAAGTAATTGCAAATGAAAATAACAGAATATGTAATAGGTGTTGTATATAGATGATATCGTCATTTTCACCAAATCATGTATTGCTTTTGTAATTTTATGCAGAAATCATAACGTGATACAAAAACTTGCTTGTAGATGTAATGTGTATGTATTTAACTTAATTATTATAAGTATAAATATAAGTTAAAAGCAACCCGTTATGGACATTTCTGGAGGCCGCGAAATACGTCCTGGGAGATACAAATTTTTGCAGTTTATGTTTTCGCAAATCCGCGAGAGGCCGCTGTGTGCACTTTTATGCATCTCAAATGTCTCTTGCGAGTGCCATTTGCGCCCGTAATGTTCTTGCTTAAACCCACCAGAGGCCGCTGTCAACTGACTGAATGACTGAATGATTGACTGGGCGACCAGCCAATCGACTGACCCACCTTCCTCCTTCCCTAAACCCAACCAATTTTACTGATTGACCTACCTACCCACTTCCCTAAACCGAACCGATGGCTTACAAAAGCCATCCAGAAAAAGAAAAGCCATCATCTGATTTTTACCACGTTTTCAGATTTTACCACATTCTCACCCTGTTATTCATTATTTTTTGGATTCTGTTTTTGTCTTACCTGATTTCTGGAACCGCTTTTTCCCAGACTCAAACCTACTCGTCAACGTCGTCAACTTCTCTCTGTGTCTCAAGTCCGCCAACGTACATGACGAGCTGACTGGACAAACTAGTTTCGATGGGAAAGCACTCCACATGGAGGTAAGAAGTCAGCTGGTAAGCACCAAAAGGAATGGCGTCATACCACCCCATAGTGTTCGCTTAAAAAATTAAATGCAGCCATACGTACCTCCGACTAAATAATTCACAGTCTCCAGAAATGTCCACGGGACTACGTTTTCAGAATAAGCCTGTGCTGGTTAAAAGTCTAGTGTATAAGTAAGTAAAATTATAAGTAAACAAGTAAACAAAGTCATATAGTTCAACCAACTGGAGAAGAAAAAACCCTAAGCACTAGCACATAAACAGGCAGATTTATCCCATATTTCTCTCTCCTGACTATCTGAGAAAAATCCAAGACCTTGGTTGGCTCTGATCAATTGCTAGACCAGATCAATTCTTAAATCTCACAATCTGCTTGCAGACACATTGGGGTCATTCTGATCATTTCAAATATGCTTCATATTTGGGGTTTTAAATAAATGATGATTATGCCAGTGATTACATCAGTACTTTCATATAACCAATGCTCAATGCCAATGCAAGCTGTTAGACAGTGGAGTCTGAAGAACCTTAAAAGAAAAGCTGAAGAAATTGCCTCAGATTACAACTAGTGTAGAAAGCTGCTAGCATGCTAGCAAACAGATTTAAACTCTATAAACATCAATGTACTCATGTGAAGAGCTCACTCTGGCATAATAATATCAACTTTTGTAAGGGTTCTGTGAAGTGCTTTGATATTTGAGTCATTTAAACTGAAACATGAAAACAGGGCAGGACATACAGTAGTCTGTACCCCTTAAAAAAACAAAAGATAACATTTTACCAGAAACTGAATTAGAAGTTGATGGGTTGAAGAGTTGAGTTAGGCAGAAGCAGATCCATTTAGGCAGAGCTTTAGATGTTTATGTCGTTTGTTGTTACAACTTATAGATAACCTTAAGACTAACATACTGATACTTCAAAGAAAATAATACTATTAATAAGTTTGATTTTCATTTCACAGGGACTCAGCATAACTTAGTAGTTTTACCAATTTCCTACTTCAGTATTGTGACATACACTACCTGACAAAAATCTTGTCATCGAGCCCAGTTGTACGAGCAACTAATAACAACTTAACTTCTGGTTGTCATTTGAAAAAGTGGCAGAAGGTAGATTTTTCTGATAAATCATCTGGTGAACTGCATCCCAATCCTCACAAATACTGCAGAAGACCTATTAGAACCCGCATGGACCAAAGATTCTCATAGAAATCAGTCACACTTGGTGAAGGAAAAATCATGGTTTGGGGTTACTTTCAGTATGGGGGTGTTCAGGAGATCTGCAGAGTGGATGGCAACATCAGCAGCCTGCGGTATTAAGACATTTGTGCTGCCCATTACATTACAAACTACAGGAGAGGGCAAATTCTTCAGCAGGATAGCGCTCCTTCTCATACTTCAGCCTCTACATCAAAGTTCCTGAAAGCAAAGAAGGTCAAGGTGCTCCAGGAGACCAAACATGAACATTATTGAGCATAGCTGGGGTAAGATAAAGGGGGAAGCATTGAAGATGAATCCAAAGAATCTTGATGAACTCTGTAAGTCCTGCAAAAATGCTTTCTTTGCCATTCCAGATGACTTTGTTGATAAACTATTTGATTGCAGAGATGTATGAATGCAGTCCTCCAAGCTCATGGGAGTCAGTCACAATAATAATTCTTGCACCATGACTTTATATTCTATACTGTACATTATTTCTGTTAAGTGACAAGACTTTTGTCTAAACAAAGTCTTTAAATCCTAATTAATAAAATTTAAATCAAGGCATGATCATGTTTTATTTTAGTAAAATAATCTAGAGGACTTTGCCTTTTATATAAGCCACTTTTGATTCCCTAAATGATTAACTAGAAGTCAAGTTATTATTTGTTGTTCCTAAAACTTAGACAGGCAAGACTTTTGTCAGGTAGTGTACATCTACCTGACACAGAATACTTAATAGAGACTTAGGAGTTTTATTTTAGTTGTTTTTGAAGACACCATATTTTTTTGTCTTTTTTTTCTTTTACAGCATTGTTTGTGACAGATGTAGTTTTGTTTAAATATCGACCTATATAAGTACTGAAAAGCATGTCCATGTTATTCTCATAACAAGTATTTATTTCAGCAAGGTTGATCAAGTCCTACTGATAATCAAACCCACTGGCTAACTCAACTTTTTTCCTCACGGACGTAAACCGAGGATGCAATCTTTCAACCCCCTAATTTTTAAAACTCCAATTACTTTTTCCCTCCCGCCCATTTTCTCTTGTAAGCTCTAAGATTCTCCACTTGGCCCCCTCGGATTGTCAGTCCACGTCCATTTTTCTCCTGTCGTTCTATTGAGGTTGAGTGCGCGGAGTTGAGTGCTAGTCGATAATGAGGAACAAAGAGGACAAACCCGATACTGAATATGGCTGATTGTAATTGTGCTGAGAACGAAGCTCTTCCCCAGGATTGATTGCAGGTGGTAGGTGGAGAGACTCTGATTCCATTTGATTCTCAGCAGAAAGCTCCTTCTCCATATCAAGCTAATCTCCACTCGGTTGGACATCTGCCCACTCGCGCCTTGTCTGTGTGTGTGTGTGTATGGATAGGAGAGAGACTACAGTAGTCGAATAGCTCTGCTCATATAGTGATTCTTTCCACCATTAAGTCGATGTCTAAGGGAAGTATTGAAAATCGCAGTGCATCTTGGTACTTTATCTTCTAGTGAGGAAATAGATAACCATGAATAATTGATATCATGACTTGTGGTTGACCGATAGGGGTTTTAATGCCCAAAAGAGAGTAGTGTTTAGAGAATTAAGGCACACAGAGTCGCTATAATACAAGATGATGGTATTAAAATGGGAAGATTTGGAATAAGGCGTCTTTTGGAAGCATTTGTTTGCTAGATTAGGTCAGGGGTTTTCTTTGGGACTTCCGAAGGGCCTAGGGGAGTGCTTAGAGGTCTGTAGAAATGTTTTTCATTCATTCATTCATTTTCTTTTTGGCTTAGTCCCTTTATTAATCCGGGGTTGCCACTGCGGAATGGACCCCTAATTGACCCAGCATATGTTTTTATGCAACAGGTGCCCAATTCACTTATAGTGCATGTCTTTGCACTGTGTGGGAAACTGGAGCATCCAGAAGAAACCCACGGGAACACGGGAACAACATGCAAACTCCACACAGAAAGGCCAACTGACCCAGCCGAGGCTCGAAGCAGTGACCTTCTTGCTGTGAGGCAACAGTGCTACCCAATGCACCATTGCGATGCCGGAAATGTTTTTAAAAAATAATAATAATTAACATCACCTATAAAAGAAAAATGGAGATCAAAAATAAATAACCTAATAAAATACAGTAGAAACATTTTGTAATAATAAAAACATTTTGTCAAATAAAAAACACACACAAATTGGCAATAAAATAATTAACCCATAGTCACAGCAACTAAGATTATACTAGAGTAGAAATGAAGAGAGTGAAAATTTGTCAATGTAGTACAAGATGATGATAGTAAAATAGTAACATTTAAAAATGTTGGTCTTTTTGTGGGCATTAGTTTACTATGTTATGCCAGGAGTTCTCGAAGTGGACTCCAGTGACTCCCAAGGGCCACAATGGAGTGCTAATGGATGCATATAAATATTTGGAGAATAATATAAAATAATGAAAAAATATGATAATGAAACATTTTGTTATGATAAAACAACATATGCTCATTCTGAAAACGTAACCCTATATGCATTTTTGAAGATCATAAATTATGTAGCCAGAAGTATATTTGGCTGCATTCCATCTTTAAAACAAACACTACGACTGAGATGACCATGACCACGAGGTTCGGTCCGGTGAAGAACGGTTCCAGACAGTGGGTTAAAAGACAAAAACAGAAGCCAAAAAATTAACCAAGTAAATAACTGTGAGAATGTGGTATAATCTGCAAACGTGGTAAAAATCAGGCAAGAGCTTTCTCTTTTAAAACTGTTGGTTGGTTTTTAGATTAGTGGGTGGGTGCTGGTCAATCTGTGCTTTTGAAAGCACTATTGGTTGGGTTTAGGAAAGTAGGTGGGCGCTGGTCAATCTGTGCTTTTGAAAACGCTGTTGGCTGAGTTTAGGGAAGGAGGAGGATGGGCCAGTCGATCGGTCACTCAGTCAGTCATTTAGTCAGTCGACAGCGGTATCTCGTGGATTTATGCGATAAAAGCAGATGTGAATGTCTCTCATGAGCAGGGCTTTACATTAACACCCACCAACCAGCTAAATGCGGGTAGATTTCAGCTTTGGCAGGTTAAACAGACATCTCCACTAGTCCACTAGCCACTTTGACTGGTTGGAAATCATTTTAAATTGTAGTTTTCTTAAAAGCAGGGTTCGACAATAAGCAAGGCCAAATATTTGTGCAAATGTGATCTTAGAATCAAGAAGCAGCACGACTGTTCGAATCGCCAGTAACTTTAACAACAAGTGTATCGACTTTCTCTCTTCTTCTGTGCTTCTTTGCTAGAAGCTTAAAGTTGTGTAGTGCCATCTACCGTCAAGAAGTAATTTCACATACTCTTCTGCTCAACGTCAGTGAAAATCGATTGGGTTTGAATGCAGATAAATGTCTCAAAAAATGCTGCCGATAAACGGAAATGAAAAGCGTCCCAGTGTGTTCGAGCCTTTACCCTACCGGTCCTACACCACCCAACCAGGTCCGAGGTGGGATTAAGCTCTACCAGAGAGGCTAAAGACCATGGAGTGAAGTTTAACTGCACAGCACATCTCCAGCTGGCCTCTGCTACACTAGACTAACTTGAAATACCAGTAAACAGCAATTGAGCACAAACAAACCAATAAATAAATAGATAAATAAACACGATGAATTATATAATTATTCAAAATTCATGAATTTATTTATGCATTAAAATTTATAATAAACACATATTAGTTACCATGTCATTTTAGCTTGTTTTTACACAGCTTTGAGCCTTTTGTCGAACCGTGTTCCACCTGATCTTGAAAACGAATCAAAGTTCTTGGTGTTTACTGGTTTCATTTCAGCAGAAACATTCAACCCATTGTTTGTATACATACCTTTCTGAACAAAAAAGAAAGAAAGAAAATGTGATAGGGCATGTTTTTCCAATAAGCCTAGGTAGTATAAATCAGACACTGAAGATCGCATTTAGCCAGCGAAGACATACTCAACCTAAACTAAAGAACCACACTTAAATGACTTCCGTTTTCATGAAATAAAGTATATCTACCATCATTCCTGCCATTATTTCCCTTTTTGCCAAAGTTTGAACCTGAAAAATCCTTTTCACTCTATTGTGAAGTGTTCCTTGGAGCATAAACGCCCATCTCCCTTGAGAATTAGATTGCATTTCAGACTTCAATATTTCTTCAACACAGATTGCATCTAACCTGAAAATGTTTCTCTCTCTCCCAGACGCACTTGCTCTTGAGAGGATGGAAACATTACATGGAGAGTTTCCCTCAATGATGGCACTCAGCCTGATGCACAGGCCTTTAGTGGATATAGGGATCAGAGAATGTTCCTGCTACAAACACAAACTTCCCCTTATGTCCTCTTAAATCAATTGTAAATCTTTCCCAGCATTCGTTCCCCCCTCACTTCATACTTCTGTTGCCTTTCTCTTGTTTATTTACTTGTCAATAAGCAGCTAATTTCTTAGCTACAACATTCAGGGAAAGTGTCAATGTTTTTAGCAATATTGCTAACTCGGTTTTCGCATCAGCTCTATCGCTAACAAATCCAAAGCTCCAAAGTATTAGTTTCAAATACAATCAGTTACTTTTAAGCAACTAAATATTGCTAACAAAGACTTTAGCATCAGTTAAATGATCGAAATATTGCTAAAAGTGCACTTTTTTGTGCGAAAAGCTAACCCTGTGCTTGAGTTAAGTCTGAATAGAAAGCACTTTCTTGCAGGCATTGCTAGCATTGTGACCTCCCCATGGAACGCTCCTGGAAACAGTTTACTTCTGAATAACATTTTCTTTGAACGTATTGCTAGCATTGTGAGTTCTCTTTGGAAGACTCTTGGGAAGCGGGTGCAGGGAATCGATAGGTCAGAGGTTATCTCTGGGGAGCACAAGGCCTAATGGGATTCTAATGACACATCTCAACCTCATTGGTCAATAGCCACAATGTACACTCAGACAAACGCAGTTCTACATCGATAGCGCCTCGAAATGCCAAAACCCGCAGCATAAACACCCATAGAAAAAAGTGAATATAAGAAAATTTTAATTTCTGGATGTTTTTTTTCACAGATGATGGGGGTGATTGAACACTGCGAGCTACTGTCAGTGACTGAGGGGCTATACAGGCGTATTGATGAGAATGGGAGTGAAAAGTCATCGCTGGAGGTGAGTGTTCACTTTTGTGGCCAGCTGTGCTCATCCCTGCTGCCGGCATGTTTGAAGGACGCACATGTACTTGATCAATCTTCTCTTTTGACACAATGTTCAGCCGCACTGATAATGAAGAGTCATTCGAGGAGCCTAATAGATTTAATTGTGCATCACCAGATTATTACGGAAGGCGGTTTCTATTCAGGGAGGTCCAGAAACAGACTTGGTCTGCTCAACATACGTCATCTTGCAGAGATCCGTATGGTAGACCTTGATCTTGGGTGACAACTCATTATCTTTCTTTTGAATCGCTGTCGCCTGACACGCTCTTTCTCTTTTATATTTTGTGTCTTCTATTGGGATAAGAATTAAAAACAGATCATCCCTACATGCTGAGCACATTATGATGGAGGAAGTCAATCTGTTGGCTGTGACTGTGAGAACTCAGTATTATAAATAAATATAAGATATAATGAAATCAGTCTTTGAAAGAGGAGAAAAAGTTTTGTTTTCTTGATATTATCCAGATTATGTACTGTGATTGACATGACCAACATAGACAATATTTTGTTTCAGACTACTAATAATGTTAATAAAAGTCACTTTGTCACTGCAGAATGCCATAACATAACTTACTGAAAAAAAAGAACACAAAAACGCTGTACAAACAGAGATCAGTGCGATTCAGTAGCATAAATAAACAAAAAAAAACAAAAAAAAAAAACATAAATCTTAAACTTCAGATACTTTCTAGAAACACTAGGGATGATACTTTGAAGTGTTATGTAATAGATATATTTTCAACAGTGGTAGCTTAAAAATAATTTGCACGGTTAAGTCATAATTACACTAAACAATCTTGAAAAGTGTGCAGTTTCTTTTCATTATATGGGATAATTTGGCAGGAAAACAACACATATATTTTATAGTTGCATGTACTGTACATACTGTATTTATTTATTAATTTATTTATTCATTCATTAATTTTTCTTTGGATTAATCCCTTATTTATCAGGGGTCACCACAGTGGAATGAACCTCCAACTATTCTGGCATATGTTTTACATAGAGTATGCCCTTCCATCCACAACCTAGTGCTGGGAAAGACCCATACAGTTTTACATTCACATAAACACTAAAACTAATTTGCACTGTTTCAATTTACTTTGATCTTCTATGTGAAGCTGCTTTGAAAAGCGCTATACAAATAAAGGTGAATTGAATTGAAAAATTCTACGGTCAATTTTTGTTTATCCAATCGACCTATAGCACAGGTCTTTGGACTGTGGGAAAACCGGAGCACCCGGAGGAAATCCCTGCGAACACGGGGAGAACATGCAAAATGCAAACTCCACAAAGAAATGGTCCAACTGGTTTAGCTGGGACTTGAACCAGCGACCTTCCTGCTGTGAGGTGACAGTGCTGACCACTGAGCCTCCGTGCCGTCCTATTTATTTATTATTTTATTTATTTATTGTCACATAATATGTTTGTTTCCCATTGACTTAGGAATGGTTTGCTAACTTGTTAGCTAATTGTGTGAGATTGTTTTTACATTGCAGTTAGAATGCAATTTTTTTAGGCATCTAACACTAGCACTTTTTTTTTATTTAAAAGAATAACATGAGATTATAATTTTTATTTAAAAGGACTTTCTTTATACTGTAACTTTATACTAAATGAAAGGTGGGGTTTACACTGAAATAAAAATTCTGTCATTATTTTTATTTTTGTTAATAAACAGTATGGCTTTTGTTCTACTGTGAAACATACAAGATGACATTTTAAATAATAAACGTCTGTAGTAACTGAAACTGTTTGTTAGCCAACTATTTTTGTGTTTGTAAGAATTTTCATTTTAGGTGAACAATCCATTTTTTTACTGTTTGTAAGAATTTAAATTTTTATGTCAATCATTCATTAAGTTTTATTCGACTTAGTTTCTTAGGGTGTACTCACACTATGTACAGTTGCCTTGAACCTAAGCACACTAGTCCCCACTCCCGTCTCCCCCAGCGGCCCGCACTCACAATACATTCGGGCCTGGACACGCTCACGTCATCGATGCTGCGCTGTTCAGGAAGCGATTTCTTTAGTTTTATAGTTTTAGTCGTTTGGGATGCAGTGACACGCAGTCAAATATTTCACAGAGTAGATCCGCTGCTTTTGACGCTCATAAACAGTCATAAAGTCCTTGTGCTGCAGGAATTATAAGGTTTGCTAAAGGTGCAGCTGTCATGCAGTGAGGGGTTTGCGTCTTTAATAATTTATCACAGTTTACTTTCATTAAACAGTAAGAATGATTAATAAATCCAATAAAAAGTCACATCTTGTCTTCAGTTTCGGGCTCAGGCGCACTTTGCACTCACACTACAAGCATACCACACCTGAGCCCAAGTGAACCGTGCTCTGGCACATCTCTTACAACCGGGCCAGGGACGGCCAAGTGAACCGTGTCTGAGCTCGATTCAGAGCACTCACACTTCTCAAACAATCTGGGAAACAGGCCTAGGCACAGTTCAGATAGCATAGTGTGAGTACGCCCCATTTTATTAGGGGTAGCCACAGCAGAATGAACCACCATCTACTCTGGCATATGTTTTACATAACAGATGCACTTCCTGCCACAAGGTAATCCAATCCACCAATAGAGCATTGACTGTGGGCAAAACCGTAGCACCCGGAGAAAACCCATGCAAACACTGGGAGAACAGGCAAACTCCACACAGAAATGCCAACTGGCTCAGCCAAAACTCGAATCAGTGACCTTCTTGCTGTGAGGCAAAAGTGCTAACCACTGAGCCACGGTGCTGCCCTATTTATTTATTTATTTTCACATTATGTGTTTGTTTCTAATTTTCTTATGAATGGTTAATTTGTTACCTAATTGTGTTATCTAATGTGTTTATTTGTTATTTGCTAATTTGTTCGCTAATTGTGTGAGATTCTTTTCAGAAATGCAATTTTTAAGCATCTAACTCTAGCATCAAAACTTTTCTGTATTAAAAAAAATAAATAAATAAAACCATAAGATAGGGATTTATAACTAAAAGTATTTTCATTGTACTCCTATACGCCCAGGGTGTCACAGTGGCGCAGTGGGTAGCATAATCACCTCACACCAAGAAGGTTGCTGGTTCGAGCCTCCGTTAAGTCAGTTGGCATTTCTGTGTGGAGTTTGCTATGTTCTCCCTGTGTTCGTCTGGGTCCTTTGGGTGCTCCGGTTTCCCCCACAGTCCAAAGACATGGGGTATAGGTGAATTGGGTATGCTAAATTGTCCGTATATGTGTGTGGATGAGTGTGTATGGCTGTTTCCCAGTGATGGGTTGCAGCTAGAAGGGCATCCACTGCATAAAAAAACATGTGCTGGATAAGTTGGAAGTTTTTTTCTGTTGCGACCCCTGATTAATAAAGGGACTAAGCCAAAAGAAAACTGAATGAATGAATCATATGCGCTCACACATCTTAGATAATGTAACTGAAAGATGTGGTTTACACTGAAATGTAAATTTTGTCATAATTAGTTTTTTGTTTTTTATAAACAGTATGAATTTTGTTCTACTGTAAAACATAAAAGATGACATTTCAGGTAATGCAAGTTAGTAGTAACCAAATCAGTTTGGTAGCCAACAATTATTGTGTTTGTAAGACATAAGAACTGTCATCTCATACGGAATTTAAATTTTTAGTGAACTTTTTTTTTCACTGTTTGCATGAATTGAAATTTTTATGTCATTCATTTATTCATTTTCCTTCAGCTTAGTCCAGCCGGGACTTGAACCAGTGACCTTCTTGCTGTGAGGCAACTGTGCTAACCACTGAGCCACTGTGCCATGCAATACATACATTCTAGTATTCCATGCAATAAAATTAGATAGTGAAGGCCAGAATTATATCACAAAGAATGTGTGTTTGTTTGAGAAAGTCATGCATGTTGCATCTGCACATTGGCCTCACCATCTGCACAGCACATGCAGATAAATCTCACAAATTGGCCTGTTTGGCAAACGGTGTTGGTGGTGGGTAGTGCGTGCGTGTGTTTCTGCGAATAGGTCTGTTTTTGCTTTATTTGCATATTAATTCATTATGTGTCAACTGAATGTGTAGGTCTCATGCCTGCATCCCAAGAGAAACAGCATTTTTTTTTTCTCGAAAGGCTTCACAGTCATTTCCTCTAATTCTACCCTTCTTTCAGGTGAGCCAACCGTTCGCACCGTGTGATCACACAGTACGGGTGTATTTTGATGTGATTTTTAACTAGCGGATTGTAATTCCATGAACAAAATGTGCTATTTACATAAACAGGCGAAAAAAAAAGAGAAGAGGAAAAAGCAACCATTTATTTTGTTCCCATTATGTCAAAATATCCTCGGTGGCCTTATGCAACATCATAACATCACAGGCTTTTGAAGATTAGCTCTGCTTCAAAGCCCTGCTCTTTTTCTGGCCTATTTCTTCCAGACACGCTCTTAATTAATATCTATTTCTATGCCTGGGCTTAAACGTGCATTAAGGGCAGCCAAGAATTCATCTCCTTTAATCTGCGCGAGGAACTGCGAGGAACCTTTTATGTCGTTTTTGTTTTCATCTGTCTCTCTTGGAGAGACTAGAACGGTATTTTTGAAGTTGGCTGCCGTTCCCAACTGGAGGGCTTCGTGAAGATGCTTTTGGTCTGCTTGCGGTGTGTGTGTGTGACGGTTAATTCAGAAGGACCTGAAGAAAAGGTGAAGATTTGATTTCCAGCGACGCCGCCGCCTTCGTCTGAGAGAGATATCTGAGGTGGAGGATTTTTATTTTTTTTAACGCCTTTGTTGTCGAGATGTTAGGCTGTTGTAAACATGCAAATATTTCTGAGGATATGTGTACGAGCGCGAGGCGATGGGGAAAATATTCACACTGATTCTTGTCGGAAGCGTTTCATCCTTTTCACGTGCAGAAATACTTACTGTACTACGAGAGTCAGAAGTGTGAGTAACTCGAGCGCCGGTTCCCTCGAGGAGCAGCGTGAACACTGAGTGCTGTTTCGCTCTACCTGGAGGGTCTGCAGACGACGAGGGGGAAGCAAACGCATTTACAAACACTCCCTCTCCAACTCTTTAAGTGCATATTTGACCCAGGCTACAACATTTTCTCCCCCCATCCTTCACTTCTGTGTCTCATCCACTGTTTTAAATAATGCATCTGCCTGCTAGAGAGAGGCCTATTACTGCTTGATTTCACCCAGGGGACTTCAGAGAGTGTTTGTGTGTGCATGTGTGTGTGTATGTGTGTGCGCACATGCAGCAGGGGGTGGATGTTGGTCTTTAAGATCCCTAGAGACTGTCACCTCTGTGTGCAGCTTTCGTTTTGGGAAAAATCTTCAGAGGCTTGTGTTTGTTTGTGGCCTATGGTATATATGTATTTGAAATGTTTTTTTTGTGTGTGTGTGTGTGTGTGTGTGTGTGTGTGTGTGTGTGTGTGTGCGTGTGTGTGTGTGTGTGTGTGTGTGTACATTACGTTACATTATAGTGTATTTTGGTGTGATATAAAGGACAATTATAATATTGTTTGTTTAGCAATAGTGCGCATGCAACAGCTTAACAGTAGAATATATATAGGTAAAGTCTAGATCGGATATGCGGCTGGATATGCGATCAGCACATTATATAGCAGCTTTTTTTAATGACACTGTATAACAATAATTAATATTTTTAAAGTACTGTAATGGTTGAGTATTGGGTTGGGGTGGGAGTAGGCATTAAAAATACAATTTATTAGGTAATTTAATAGATATCATAAATAATACTTGGTACAACTACTGTTTTTATGTTACTGTGACGATTGGGTTTAGGGTTGAGGAGGGGGTAGACGTTAATTAAATACAATAAATGGGAAATTTTATAAATAATATAAATAATTCTTCTTAACTTTCGGCAGCAAACGTATCTGATCTAGCAACAACCATATATATATATATACGCTTAATTTACTCGGTCGTCATTTTAAAACACGAAAGCGAGGCAAAGAGTATATAATCACCAAGAGGCGACACTCTTGTGCGATTTGGAAAATAGCCACTAGATGGCACGGTGGCCATTTTGGAATGAAAGTTCCAATAGAATAACAGAATATTATAAGGCTGTAAAATAAACTAATAAAAGTGCTGACGATTGTGATAGTAAGTGTTGTATTGTCATCTTTCAGGTTGTATCTCAGCTTTAATGAGTTTTTTAAATAAATAAATTAAAAACAAAACTTTCCATCATGACAGCAATAAGATCCAATGGACAACTGACTGCTTTCACTTTAAAATGGTGGAATGGCGAGGCTGTTGCTGGCCGCTGCTGTTGCAATGGAACGTACTATTGAGTGTCGCCTCTTGGTCATTCTAAGCTCTTTGCTTGTGGTGGGAAGAAACCCGGAAGTATAAGATCAACAATGTAAACATTGCAACAACTTGCTGTGGACTACAAACCTCCAGCTGTTGCTGCAATTTCAAAATGCAGATATGGTTTAGACATCACTTTAAGTTTAATTTAAACAATTAAAAGCATATTAGACATTAAAGAAAATCACAGTCTATTTAAGAGTAATATGCTTAAGTGTCCTCCGAGGCTTTAGGGGTCTGTTCTTCGTACCTCGCATAAATGATTTAAGATAATTTGGCAGATCCTGGATTTTTTAATCTTGATCCCTGAGCACATTCTTAAACACCACTGATTTGTGCGTTACGAAGGACAGATCTATTGATCCTCAAAATTATGATCAGCAATGCAACGATTAGCTGACGGTACAGCAGTGTCATTGCATCATCTGATTAATATTCAATTATCCATGTGAGAAAAATGACTTAAAATTCATAATAAGCGTAAATATGTAAGTTTGTTAAATATGATACGCCATAACTTTTCACATTTGTTGTGGGCTGCAGGCTTTACACTTTCATGTGTCAAGTGTTTTTAGTAACCTATTTATAGCGGATTATTCAGTGTAATGACTGGCTGTGTAAATTAATTCTGCATTAAAAAAGGATTTTAATATTGGTGAAGGTCTTTAAAAACTATTGCGAAGCATCAAATCAGCGACATAGGCTATTATCTTTTTAAACGTGAATGACTGAATAACTATTATTCCTTTAAAAAAAACAACAAAAAAAAACCTGTCAAATATTGTGCTTGTTGTCTTTTATAACAGACAAATTGTACTAAAACTGGATCGGTACCTTAATCGGTATGTTTGTATCTAAAAAGTCCATATTGATAAATGTTTTCTTTGAATGCCTTAGTAAGAGAACACTCCTGTGACATTTAATATCCTTCCGGACACTCTCATTCCGGAGTGTAGATTGCGGTTTTATTTTCATATTTTTTAAACTTATATTTAATTTCTTTACATTTAACTTTAGACATAAGTATTAAACTTTAAAAATATCAGCATTCAGTTCATACTTTCAGTATTACTTTGCTTGAAATGAACTAACCTAATTCTGTTTAAATGAAATAAACCTGCTCCCGTGCAGGTTTGAGTAATCAGACCTGTTGCTATCACAACAACTCTCAGATGAGTTTTCAGAATCAGAAATCAGAATCAGAGAGAGCTTTATTGCCAGGTATGTTTAGACATACAAGGAATTTGTTTTCGTGACAGAGCTCAGTGCAACAGAGTTACAGAGACAGAACAAAAAACAGATAATAAATATATTTAAAAAAATAGAATTAAGAAGTGAATGCAAATATACAAATTGACAAGTGTATGTACAGGTATATTACTGTATACAACATTGTATGTGCAGCTGTTATTTTGATGAAGGAAATGATCTTGGATTGTGTCAAATCGTCAATAACCAAATCAACAAATTGAGTAATCCATATACAAAGAACAGACCCTAGTTCATGGTACCAGGTAAACATCGTGGAGTTGCTTCCCTGCTTCAGTCTATTTAACCCGGTGAGCGATAAAACAATGTAGTTCTCTGTAGCACACCTACGTGTTGTCTGTAATAGTGTTGTCCTGGTACTGACGTTTTAAAACTTCCATTTCGCACTAACATTTAAGTGCCACTTTGCATGTTCTTAAACACGGCTGATTTGCCATCGTATACACCAGTGCTCAATAGAGATGACTGGGATTGGCTGTGAAGGTCAAGAATGCAAACACAGATACACAGACACTGGAGCGTTTTACAGCTGCAAAGATCAGTCAATTGCCCATCTGTGTTTGCACTGGGTAAACATCGGTAAAGTGTGGTGAACTGATGACCTTCACAGCCAATCACAGACTTTTCTGTTGAGCACTGCTGAATGCAATGGCAAATCAGCAGTGTTGCGTTCAAAAGCGCTTTAATGTTAGCAGGGCATGTATGTTTTTTTCATTTGTTTCTGTACCGAAATTCAGTATCATGACAGGTCTAATGTAATAAAAGAATCAGTTAATTAACTTGAGTTTGATAAATGGCATCTAAACTGTGTGTTTGGGAAAGAAAACATAAGCTAACTTTTGACATTGCCCTTAACTTAGCTGAAAATGAGGTCTGATATCCCTTTTTATTTTCACTATCTATTCAGAACAGAACTTCTGGTCTCTCTGAAGGCAATGCAACTATAAATTTGTTTCTCTTTCTCTTCGCTTATACTATATAAAGCCAGGTACACAACATTCCTGTGTGACTCAGGTGATGCTTCCGTGTTTCTTCCCACTGCAGTCTCGATTTCGCTTTTTAAATGGCGGCTGCTTGAAATTAGCCTATTAATGGAATTAAGGGAAACCAATCTGTTAGCAGTTTTTAAAAAGTGCAGTTTGTGAAACTTCAAATTAAACACTTTTATTTTTACGTTTTATTGTAGTGCAAGGTGTACAGATGCTTTGATTTGTGAACTAACATACTGTACTAAACCAAATGTAATCCAATAATTGATTCTGATATTGATTGTATTTTAACCAGGCATGGGCCAATAGAAGATTCTGACTGTATGATAATCTTACCCTACTCCCATTAATAGGAAACACACTCATACACTATGGCGAATTTTAATTAATTAATTCATTTTCTTTTCTACCTAATCTGCAGTCTCCACAGCGGAATGAGCCACTAAATTCTCCAGAATATGTTTTATTCAGTGGATGCCCTTCCAGCCGCATCCACACCAATACACTCTCATTTACACACATACATTAGGTACAATTTAGCTCATTCAATTCAACTATAGCGCATGTCTTTGCTGTTGGGGAAACCGGAGGATTCCCACGCCAACACTGGGAGAACATACAAACTCCACACAGAAATGCCAACTGATCCAGCCGAGACTCAAACCAGCGACCTTCTTGGTGTGAGACGACAGTGATAACCACAGAGCCACTATTAGTTTTTATAGAAAATTATGTTTATCTAGTAGTTTTTGACCATGGGCAAAAAATGACATTTTTTCAACTTAAATTGTTAGCTTTGGAAAACAGAAGACTCAAAGATTATTGCTACTGTAAATTAAAAAAATAATAAAAATAATAAAATAAAATAAGTATTGCTTGTTTATTGTATTGAAAATCGCACAAAAATGCTGTTTTCGAATATTATATGAAACAGAAAAGCTGAAATACATGGAAACAATACATTTAAATAAGTTGAAATCTGAAACAGTTTTAAGTAGTTATTTGTTTGACCAACATTTCCACCACATGACATTACTTTCTAATTTAATTACAATAGCTAAAACCAAATGTTATAGCATTCCAAAGAAAGTGAAAAAGCTTTAATTTCTGCTATGATACTGGAGGTGCAAAACTACACTCAATATGTTTGAATCAGGTCTGATACATTGGGCTTTGTGTATTTTAAATGGCAACATTTAATCTAACCAATAATTACTGTCAGTAGGCAGAGGATAGCTGGTCTTTTGTAGCCGTCAGAAGGCATTTAACCACATTATCATTTATGGAAAGTAATCTCGTTGAATGTGTTTTCAACCACTTCATTTACATCTACTTAGCAATGCTCACTAGAAAGTAACCAAATCAACAGAAAATATGTTTTAATACAGGTGTAAACAGGGATTTATTCTCTGTTTCATTCTGAGTTAAGGCTGGTTACACTCAGGAACTGAAATTGAAATTGTGCAGTACAGTTACTGGTTTACAGTCTCTAACACCTTAGTGTAAAAACTAGCAGGTGATTCTCAACATTTAGCTCCAGGTAGCACCAGCCATGTTGATATGAAGAGCTCAAGTTGTGATAAAGATTCCCTGAAGTGCCTTAAAGGTGCCATAGAATGAAAATCTAGATATACATAGACGTAGCTGAATAGTAAGGGTTCAGCACATGGTACTAACATAGCATCTATGGTAATCCTATGAGCGTAAAAATCCCTGGTGAAAAACAGGTGAATCATAACAAAACAGATTCTGACGCTCTATATCATTAATATGCATGGCCCAGCAGTGTTGATTGGCTACTATGTTTCTTATTGAGATTACAACAATGATATTTTTTCTCTATTTTTTAAGTATAACACAGTTATTATATATCCTCTGTATGTGGGACTTTTATGGAAAGTATAGGAATTAGTTATGTTGTTTTGTGGATACAATTTTGGCTAAATTATAACTATACTCAACAAAAGAGACAGACAGAGATGTATTGTGTTGTATTTTGAAGCTATAATGTCAAAGAAAACACAGCTAGGAATTAATATCAACCTCATATTTAATAAAGTGATTTATGGTTCCCCTTCGGGGGGAACTTCAGCACTATAAGTGGATTTGATTTGTAAAATCCACGCATTGGGAGCATTCAGATCAGAAGCCGCTTGTCTGGAGAGTATTGAACGGGCCAATGAATGAATTAATTGGCAGCGTAAGCTTGCGCAGGTGTGCGACATCTGCAATTATCTCAGCATATAAGCACACCTGAAGCCAGCAGACGCCATCCTTTTCGCTTCAGATCCTTTCTGAGTGAGTCGATGAGGGTTCCTCTTGCTGATCAGCACTTCAGAGCGAACGAGTGTGTCTCCCGGTCCAGAGTGGGTCTTCGCGGTGGCAGACGGTCGAGCTGGGTTACTCCCTTGCCTGCGGTTCTTTGGGTCCGGTCCTCCAGAGCGGTGCGTATAGTTGCAAACTTTCCTAAAAGAGCAACACAGTCGTGCAGCACGTCCTTTTCAGGATGGCGCTCCGACTGTGCGTTTCTGGATGCGGGGGTTTCCTGGCTCCGGATGATGGACACGATCACTGCATTGCATGTTTGGGGGTCCAGCATGTTAATGCGGTGCTCGCGGGCGGTTCATGTCGTCATTGCGATGCCATGACCGTTGCACAGCTAAGATCGCGGCTAACTTTCGCAAGAGAGCGAGCCACCCCAGTTGCCTCCTGTTCTAAAAAAGCAGCGGGCGCTCGGGCAGATCTGAGGGTTTCAGCAGGAGATAATCCGCCGCCCACGGGCTCGCGGACCTCTCGCTCCTCACGGCGCTCCATCCAAGCTTCGGGTGGTGAGAGTGATCCGTCTAACCAGATGGTAGCTCTCACACTCGCTGACACCGGAGATCAGATGTCCTCCGCGGCATCGGAGGGTGGGCTTTCACTGTCCGACGAAGATCCGGACCCGCTCGCCCCCTCCGGGCTGGTGAGCGCTGTCAAATCGGATCCTGAAGCGGACATGTTAGCCGTGCTTTCCCGGGCTGCTTCGGCCGTGGGGTTGGAGATGGTTTATCCCCCAGCTCCGCGGCCGGACCGACTAGATGGGTGCTACGTAGAGGACCAGAAGGCGAAGCCTTCGAAGCCTCTCGTCCCCTTCTTCCCGGAAGTGCACAGTAGGCTCACGCAGTCTTGGAGGGCACCTTTCTCTGCCCATGCTGCGTGTGCCTCCGCCCTCACTGCCCTTGACGGCGGAGCTGCCAGGGGGTATGAGGCGATCCCGTCAGTGGAGCGCGCTATCGCGGTCAATCTTTGTCCGCGCGGCGCCTCTAAGTGGCGGGTTTGCCCCGCCTCCCGTCCAAAGCCTGTAGGTTGTCTGCCTCCCTCGGAGCCAGAGCTTATAAGGCTGCGGGCCAGGCTGCTTCTGCTTTGCACGCGATGGCCACCTACCAGCGCTTCCAAGCGCAGGCGCTGGCCGAGCTGCACGAGGGCGGGTCCAACCCAAGCTTATTACATGAGCTGCGCACCGCGACCGACTATGCTCTTCGGACTACTAAGTCCGCCGCGTGTGCGCTGGGGAGGACGATGTCCACACTTGTGGTTCAGGAACGCCACCTCTGGCTAAACCTGGCCGATATGCGCGACGTTGACAAAGTTCGCTTTCTTGACTCGCCCATATCCCAGGCTGGCCTGTTCGGCGACACCGTCGGTGAATTCACCCAGGAATTCAAGGCGGTGAAAGAGCAGTCGGATGCGATGGGCAATGTCATCTATCGGCGTGGCCGTAAGCCCGCTCCGCCCGCCGAGCCATCCACCTCCGCTGTTCCTCGCCGAGGGCGCCCGCCAACGAGTGCTGCCCCGCCCCCGCCTGCGCCTCCGGCCTAGCGGGCGCGGCGTTCACCTCGAAAGCAGGCAGCCCCTCTTGCCCAGGGCGCCGTTAAGTCCGGTAAACGGACCGCGAAGCGTCCCTGAGACAGGCCATCCGGAGAAGAGGAAACTTGCTCTTTCCCCGCTGGAGGGCGGGGCCCCGATAACAACGGTACTTTTCAGTGCCACCAAAACATCAGTAAAAGAGCACTTTTTCCCTTCCCCGGATGTGACTGCACGAGTTCTGCCAGTCCGGGACGCGCTGCCTTCCGGCTCGCAGACTCTACGTGCTTCGCCAGTGGCTCACGAGCGCTGGGGGGACGGTCTCCCTTCCCTCAGCCCTCCAGCCCCCTCTCCGGAGTCAGGGTGCGGAGCCAGAGCGAATCGCTCTCCTCCAGCTCTTCCGCGGGACCCTCGTGATTCCCGGATCAGCACACCCACTCCGCGCTGCCCCACCGCTGGTACGTCAGCGATTGTAGCGATGACTCCATTAGCGAGGGCTCTGCCTGCCTGGTTAGCGTGGGCCAGCCCCTCGCGGTGGCTCATACGCACAATCAGACTCGGTTATGCGATTCAGTTCGCGAAACGGCCCCCCAAGTTTACGGGCGTGTATTTCTCCAGGGTCAACCCCCTGTCCGCCCCTGTCTTGCGAGAGGAGATTGCTGCCCTCCTGGCGAAGGGTGCAATCGAGCCGGTTCCTCCAGCCGAGATGGAGAGTGGGTTTTACAGCCCATACTTCATCGTACCCAAAAAGAGCGGTGGGTCACGGCCAATCCTAGATCTGCGCGTTTTGAACCGCTGTCTGCACAGGCTGCCGTTCAGAATGCTCACGCAGAGGCGCATTCTCCAATGCGTTCGTCCTCGGGATTGGTTTGCAGCCATAGACCTGAAGGACGCGTATTTCCATGTCTCCATTCTTCCACGCCACCGCCAATTTCTGCGGTTTGCGTTCGAGGGTCGAGCGTGGCAGTACAAGGTCCTCCCCTTCGGGCTCTCTCTGTCTCCGCGGGTCTTCACCAAACTCGCGGAGGGTGCCCTAGCGCCCCTTCGGCTCGCGGGCATTCGCATACTCAATTATCTCGACGACTGGCTGATTTTAGCCCACTCGCGGGAGCAATTGATTATGCACAGGGACAAGGTGCTTCGGCATCTCCGCCTACTGGGGCTTCAGGTCAACCGAGAAAAGAGCAAACTCGCCCCCGTGCAGAGGATTTCTTTTCTCGGGATGGAGCTGGACTCGATCACCATGGTAGCGCACCTCTCCGAGGAACGCGCTCGCCTGTTGCTGAACTGTCTGAGGGAGCTCGACAGCAAACTAGTGGTCCCACTGAAGTTCTTTCAGAGGCTCCTGGGGCATATGGCATCCGCAGCCGCCGTCACGCCGCTCGGGTTGCTCCATATGAGACCACTTCAGCACTGGCTTCACGATCGGGTCCCCAGACGCGCATGGCATGCGGGCACACACCGGGTCTCGGTTACTGCGCTGTGTCGCCGCGCCCTCAGCCCTTGGAACGACCCCTCGTTCCTACAGGCCGGTGTGCCTCTAGGACAGGCGTCCAGCCATGTTGTTGTTTCAACAGACGCTTCCAACACGGGTTGGGGGGCCGTGTGTCGCGGGCATGCGGCTGCGGGCCTCTGGAAGGGTGCCCAGCTGCATTGGCATATCAATCGCCTAGAGCTGTTGGCAGTGTTCCTCGCTCTCCACCGCTTTTTACCGGTGCTGGAGCGGCAACACGTGCTGGTCAGGACGGACAGTATGGCGGCGGCGGCGTATATCAACCGCATGGGGGGTATGCGCTCTCGCCGCATGTCTCAGCTCGCCCGCCGTCTGCTCCTCTGGAGTCACCCGCGGCTGAAATCGCTGCGCGCCATTCACGTCCCAGGCACGCTCAATCGTGCAGCCGATGCGCTCTCACGACAGCTGTTACGTCCTGGAGAATGGAGACTCCACCCCGAGTCTGTTCAGCTGATATGGGCGCGATTCGGGGAGGCCCAGATCGATCTGTTTGCTTCCCCCGAGAACGCTCACTGCCAGTTGTTTTTTTCCCTGACCGAGGGCTCTCTCGGCACGGATGCACTGGCCCACAGCTGGCCTCGGGGCATGCGCAAGTATGCGTTTCCCCCAGTGAGCCTGCTCGCGCAGTTTCTGTGCAAGGTCAGGGAGGACGAGGAACAGGTTCTGCTAGTTGCGCCCCTTTGGCCCAACCGGACCTGGATATCAGAGCTCTCACTCTTCGCGACGGCCCTCCCCTGGCGGATCCCTTTGAGAGAGGACCTACTCTCTCAGGGACAGGGCACCATCTGGCACCCTCGCCCCGATCTTTGGAACCTCCACGTGTGGTCCCTAGACGCGAGGAAGACTTAGGTAACCTACCGACTGTGGTGGTTAATACCATCACTCAGGCTAGAGCCCCCTCCACGAGGCGCGCCTACGCCCTGAAGTGGAGTCTATTCACTGAATGGTGCGTCTCTCGCAGAGAAGACCCCCGAAATTGCCAGATTAGTGTTGTGCTCTCTTTCCTTCAAGAGAAGTTGGACAGCAGGCTGTCGCCCTCCACTCTCAAGGTTTACGTGGCCGCCATCTCCGCTTATCATAGCGCGGTAGCTGGCGGCACCGTGGGAAAGCATAACCTGGTCATCCAGTTCCTTAGGGGTGCTAGGCGAATTAATCCATCTCGCCCCCCTCTCATGCCCTCTTGGGATCTCGCCCTCGTTCTCACGAGTCTGCGATCCGATCCCTTTGAGCCACTCGAAAGATTTCTGTCCCTGAAGACAGCTCTGCTGGTTGCGTTGGCCTCCATCAAGAGGGTCGGGGACCTGGAGGCATTTTCGGTCAGTGACTCGTGCCTGGAATTCGGGCCGGATTACTCTCACGTCATCCTGAGACCCCGCCCCGGTTATGTGCCCAAGGTTCCTACCACCCCCTTTAGAGATCAGGTAGTGAACCTGCAAGCGCTGCCCCCGGAGGAGGCAGACCCAGCCCTTTCTTTACTTTGTCCAGTTCGCGCTCTGCGCATTTATGTGGACCGTACTCAGAATTTTAGATCATCTGAGCAGCTCTTTGTCTGTTATGGCGGTCGGCAGCAGGGAAGTGCTGTATCAAAACAAAGATTATCCCACTGGATTGTGGATGCCATTTCACTCGCTTATTCGAGTCGAGGTCAGCCGTGTCCCCCGGGAGTTCGTGCACACTCCACTCGGAGCGTTGCATCCTCTTGGGCGCGTGCACGCGGCGCCTCTCTAACAGACATCTGTAGAGCTGCGGGCTGGGCGACACCCAACACATTTGCAAGGTTTTACAATCTGCGAGTGGAGCCGGTTTCCTCAAGGGTATTAGGTAACCCTTTGGTGATTGAGGAGACAACTCGGTAGGGTGTTGAAACACGCTTGCTGTGCCATTCTCCCTAACACGGAGGTACGTGCGCCTTTTTTATCTGTCAGTAAAGTTCCCCGTCAGGTGAGCCCTGCAGATTCCTCCGTGGCCCCCAGCACTGACTCAGCGGAGGAGTCACTTGCTGGCCCACTACGTTGTAGGTCTGCCCGCTGGTCAGCCCGCGTTTTGGGTATAGGTGCCTGCTATGCGTGATCCCCACTAGGCGATCCCATATGCTTATTCCGCCACGGTTAAGTCCCCCCCCTGGGCGGACCCGTGTCTTCCCTCTCCGCTAACCACTCTTTTGCTATGCGTACTCCCCCTTTTTAGGGCTAGTCCATATGTAAATTCTGCCATCTATCCCCCCCTTGGGTAACGGATGGCCTCCGCAGCGTCCTCCCTATCGGGATTGCACGCTTCCCAACGTACTGTCGTATTCCTAGAATTATCTAGATGCTCACGACTTCCCAAAAAATATATCTAAATCCGTAAAACTTCTGTTGAAGTAGGATAAATTAGGGCCAGGGACACGTTGGAGGACCGCGCCCCCCATGATGTGGGTGCGTCACGCTTGCTTGACTATCTCCTCATCGGGGGTGTTGGTAAGGTGCAGTCATTATGGCGCTTTCAATGGGCTCCCAATGCGTGGATTTTACAAATCAAATCCACTTATAGTGCTGAAGTTCCCCCCGAAGGGGAACGTTCGAGGTTACTAAAGTAACCCTTCGTTCCCCGAGGAGGGGAACGGAAGCACTATACTCCGTCGCCATAATGACTGTCCCTTAGCTGTTTGAAAGTCTCTTCAGCTCAAAAGGATGGCGTCTGCTGGCTTCAGGTGTGCTTATATGCTGAGATAATTGCAGATGTCGCACACCTGCGCAAGCTTACGCTGCCAATTAATTCATTCATTGGCCCGTTCAATACTCTCCAGACAAGCGGCTTCTGATCTGAATCCTCCCAATGCGTGGATTTTACAAATCAAATCCACTTATAGTGCTTCCGTTCCCCTCCTCGGGGAACGAAGGGTTACTTTAGTAACCTCGAACGTTTCTTGACTTCAGAAAAAATGATAGCTGAGTGATTGACACGATTCTTAAATGTTCATTCACACACACTAAGCAGTCTACATGTGTTTGTTAAAAGATACTCTGCAAATTTCACAAGAAACACAATAAATAGAAAAAAAAGATATAAATACCTAATTTATGCCTTAGCATGAAGCTGAATAAATTTATATTCTGTCTCTCCTGTATCTTTCCTCCTAGACATGCATGTGAACAGATAATGCCTGGAGTCGTTGCTCATCAATGCATAGTAAACAGTCTGCATGCACTGTTTTCAAAATAAAAGTCCCACATACAAAGTAAGTTTTGTATAATTAAGGGAGGGAAATAGTGTTGTCTCCCTAAGAAACATTGTTATCATCAAATGCAACCTGGGGTAAGCATATTGATGATTCCAAAGAAAAATAAGCTTGTCAAGTTCAGATTATGTAGAACATGACCTAAATCTTGAGGGCATGCACCGTGAGTCACGCAACAGTCTGTTTAGTGTTTTGATGGTAAATTTTAAACTGATTTTTACACTTGTGCAATTTACACGATAATGAGAAAACAATGGTGTTTGAGACTCACAGTATCACTATTTCTTTAGACTGATTTCTTTTACTAGGCCCAGGTTTTCTTTATAGGGCACTTTTAAATGGATATTTAGTTAGTTCATTTTGTATATTGTGAAATTTACTGCAAAATGTTCACCACATGCGTGGATTCGGGAGACATTTACGCAGAATGCATCTCTGCACTTGAAACACGAAACGTAGCGTTCAGGAATGGTTTAAAACAGTTGTCATGTCAACTTGCTGCAATAAACAAAGCCAAGTCCGTAATCCTTTCTTCTTATTGGCCCACTACTGCTCTAGCACTGAAATATCAGCTGTCAATCACTCAGTCAATGCCTTCTGGCTTGGGATGACAGAAAGTGCTGAAGATGAGAATAAAGATAACACTGACAGATTTTGTTTTAGAAACCATGGCATCTAAAGTTACAAATAATGACACATCTTACCAGTGATCATGTGCTGAATGTTAATCCACCATCTACACTTTTTGAAGAGTGGATAAAATACTTCCATTAGCTTCAAGTCCGCTATGAAAAGTATGTGAGATGGAATTTTCAGGTAACTGTGTGCCACATCTAGCACGAGAGGTTCTGTTTAATCCTTCATTTAATCACCAGATGCTGTCCGCCTTGCAAGTGGCAGATATATGTCAAATTTAACACTACATACACCATTGCAAACGGGCTCACACTGACTAAACTAATATCGCTACTCATGAAAAGTATTGCTATTGACATGACGTATGCATATAATAAGGTACAGTATATGCCATAAACATCAGTGCAATATTAGACACGACCCGTGAGAACAGCAGTTATACCGTTAACAGATTCATTCATGTCAAGCTTTGCGTGCAGGGCCGGTGAGCGCTCCATGTACCTTTTGGTCACTCAGTTATGTTAAAAAAAAAATCTATTTTCTTGTGATAACTAGATTTCGTTGAGACATATTTTCCTCATGCTTGCATATATATTTTTTTGCTTGTTAGTTTGATTAGTGTTGATTTCAAATGCAATAAATATGTTTGTATAAAACTTGTAGTAACGGTGCTTATAAGTGTGACTAAATATTGGCTGATGCGCCTACATTTTTAAAGTTAGGAGCACCAGTGCTACCAAGCAAAAGGTTAATTTCGAGCCCTGACATGTGTAAGTTTGTAATGAGGCAACAAACACATGTACACTGATTTGAATTTTTTACATCTACACATATTCTGGATTGTTTTGGGAAAGTCAAACCAGCATTTGTTTTTAGTAAAAATCTTTTGAAACAATTTAAATGTGTTTAAAGTTCACTTTGAAAAGTTATTTTAATCTTAACTAAAACAGAAACATAGGATGGAGCATAAGGTAACTCATCCCCCCTATTAATAAAGAGCCAGTAGCGTTCCGTTTATATCACAACTGTGTCAGTCAGAGCTGTTGAGCTCAAGCTTATCAAATAACAGCATACATAGTAACAGTATACTGTCTAATAGGAATACTGAGTGCCACAGTTTATCATAATGTGTACATGTGTGTGCAATATACTTTCCCCCTCTGGGCTTGGTGTAGCACAGCGTGTTTCAAAACAAACAAGGAGTTCAGATCAACACAGCATGTCTACCATTTATTATTCTCTTATATTTACAGGTATTTAGGCAAACCCTTATTTTAAACACACGTTTAGGTTAATAAATGACCAATTCCAGCATGTTTAGCATGTTTCAGAGGGTGAGACAATTCAAATAGAATAATAGGTCAGAATAATTGTTGAGAAAATGAAGTACAAAAATGATTGATTAATTTAGCAAGAAATTACATATCTAAAAAAAGTGTTAATTTTGACAGAAAATTTGATTTAGTTTTAGTCTTTTTTGACTAAAATTACATTTTCATATTTTAGTCTTGTGAATCATTTTAGTTTTAGTCTAGTTTTAGTGGACTAAATTTAATTGAATTTTCAAAGATTTTAGTCGACTAAATCCACTGTAGATTTTATGTTTGTATATATATATATATATATATATATATATATATATATATATATATATATATATATATATATATATATATATATATATATATATAAAATATATTTGATTGTTTAATTTGATGTCATGTAATTAAATATACATTTATCTATTCAAAATATTCTAGCTTAAAATTAATTAAAACATTCTTATTAAAATATGGAATATAGCTTTTCCATGGAAGACCAAAAATTAGATATGCATTGTTTGTTTATATCATAAGTAATATGTAAAATATGTGTTGGCAATCAATACACATGTAAGAACAGCAGCCATCTGAAAATGCAGGATTGTGCATTTATTTAGCAAACCCTTTATTTTAACGTGGTAAACTATGCGTCTATTTAACCAGTTTGTTGAACAATTATAAGCCATTAAATCTTTGAAGGCTTAAAATAGCATTGTCAGTCTATAACACGCTTTACTGCTGCAGTTGCTGTTACAGTATATGGTGCTCAGCTGTATAGCACTGATTAAATAAGTAGAGTAATGACATATGACGGCAAATGATAATGTGTTATCTTGCAAATGTGCACTCAGTCTCATGGCTCTGTTAACTCACATATATATGAAGTGAAAGTGAATTATAAAGTGAAAATGTACATCAAAATGAAAAGTGAGCTTCTTTTCAAGGCAGTTTCTTAATCATGTATGTTGTATGTGACTCCATGATAAGCGGAGCGTACAGCACTAAAGTACCCTTAAATCCTTACAGACGTAAGAAATAATCACATCACTTAAATAAAGCAATAAAGCAGTTATCTAAAGCAGTTTTTGTTTGTGGTACAGGTACACTGTAAATGGCAGACAGCACGTGAACCTACGTAAGTCACGTTAGAGGGTAAGCTAAACTCTAGACACAGCTAAAATGAAAATCTAAGGGTGTAAATTCTTTAAATGCCAGCGAGAGGCTTTACCATTTCAGTTAAGGTAAATAAAAAAATGTTTGCTGAATTTCAGGATGCCATGCTGATGTCACATTAGATTTGGTGTTTTTATCAATTTTTTCCAACGCCATACGGTTTACGTGTTTTTTTTTTTTTTTTTTTGTAGCATCCCTATTTTATCCTTATTCGACATTAACTGTGAATTTTTCTTTTCTCTCAGCAACCACAATTAAGTGATCAATATAAGAAAGATACAAAAGAGGGAAATACAAGCTACATTAGCTGCAGAATGAAAAAAAGACTAACAAAACAAAGAAAGGGGTAAGTAAATTACAATTGTATAAAAGTGTATGAAAATAAATGAATGACCAAGAATCTAACACATTTTTTTTGTTGTTACACATATGGAAAGATTTGAGCAATGAGTCAACTTCAATCTAAAAATGTTAAAAAGAAGGGATTGAAGCCATGCACTTTTGTTTATGTAAAAAAAAATTCCACCCATGATAAAAAATTGAAGATAAATTCTTTAGATTTATGTGCAGATTATGAGTAATAACAAATAATTTATTTTAAACTAAAACATTTTTCAAAGGTAGGATGAGTGTTTAAATAATGATACAGGATGAACCAAAATTTCTGAACAAATTCGCACATACAAAATAAATGTATTAAACTTTCATCATCCTTACCAAAAAAATGTACAATTACTCGGAATATGAACATAATTGGAAACAAATGAGTTAGCTGGATAAATTTTATGCAATATTTTAAAGTGGATTTTTTTCGGGGTTTTTTTTAGGAAGAAAGTAACAACCAAGCTTTTCTTCAGTCTATGTTGTTTATTGATGCAGCCCAATGACATTTGCCTCGATTGAACAATACAATTTCTTTGCTAAAGAGATAGATAAATATGCTTATTTAATTTTTTTTTAAATGTATTTTCATTTCAATTCCATCCAGCAATAATGCTGATTCCATTCATATTTTTTGTATTGTATTGAATGACTTTAGACAAGATACATTAAACCTATAGGGATAGCTCTAATATTCTTTGAAGGGAATAGGAAAGTTATGAACAGTCATAAAGCGTTCATAAGACAGTAAGTTACCAAAATCATCAAATAAAGAAAAAAATAAATAAATTAAGCCTCTATTAAACCAATTAGTGTACGAAAAAGATGTATTTTGGTTCAATTATTTTTTAAATGTGTGTGTGTGTGTGTGTGTGTGTGTGTGTGTGTGTGTGTGTGTGTGTGTGTGTGTGTGTGTGTGTGTGTGTGTGTGTGTGTGTGTGTGTGTGTGTGTGTGTGTGTGTGTGTGTGTGTGTGTGTGTGTGTGTGTGTGTGTAGGCATCACACACCAAGATTAATTCTAATGGCATATTTTCCAAAAAAAAAAAAAAAAAGCGTCCCTCGATCACATTCTCATTTTGTTTTCATTAGTCAATGAAAATGACAGTATATTTTTGTTGTATGTGTCATCATCATCACTTAATTTTTATTTAGTTTTCGTCTAGTTTGGTCATTGTTCAACAGTTGTTTATCACGAAAATTAGGACGAAAATCTTTCGCCAACAAAATTAACACTGCTAAAAATTTTAATGTTTAGTTTCTGTTTTGGAGATCACGAGACTAAAGATTACCTTTATATTAACAGATATTACTTTAGATATTAACGCCTAAAACAATTTCATTTTTAATTTACATTATATAAAATAAAGGTGCATAAGTGTGACCCCCAGCTTTTGACCTCACTTTTGAACTACAGTGCAATCATAACAGTCTTCACTGTACAGAGAGTTGCAGTGTTTATTATAACTCTGGAGTATGAAATGATGTAAGAGCTGTTTCACATACACTCACTCACCCAACATTCGTTTCCTTTGCTTCACTGCACAGTGATGCGTATGAGCCTGTCTATAAACGACTCAGTAAGAGAATGAACGAGAGAGAAAATAGATGTTGCTGTGGCTTCATGTCACTGTCAACTGTAATGAAACATGGATATGAATCAAACTCACACACACACACACACACACACACACACACACACACGCACACACACACACACACACACACACACACACACACACACACACACACAGGCATACGAGATCCTCCCAGCCTTCATTAGACTGTACATATTTTCGCATGTAAAGAAGATTTGAATATGAAATTGAAAGAGTGTGCCCACTGAGGCGTGTGTGTACACAAGGCAGCCACGTCCTGAAACTCATCTGTGTGTTCAGTCAGGTAGAGCCATGTTTTTCTCTTTTAAATTGCCACTTCTGCTGTTTTCCCTTGGTAATGACGATGAAAAGAAAAGCAGTGATATATATACGAAGAAAAACACTGAGATATATTTATATATAAAGTGATGTGGAGAGGCTCCGCCGTCCAATAGAGTTTTGAATCTTACCAACTCATTTAAGCACAATTCACGCTCAGATTCCTCGACTGTTTTGCGTGGCAGATGTTAGAAATCTGGTTGTAAGTGCTGAAGTAGGAGTGAATGTTATGCCGGATATTTCTGGATGATTACTTGCGGCGTAAAATTCCCTCGTGCCACATGTCAGTTTTTTCTTCTTTTTTTTTTGTTGTTGAGTGTTGTCTGGTGGCAGGAACATGAAAGTGTGGTGATGTTACACGAGCGAAAGTGAGAACACCATGAAAATAATGAACGCATAGGAGGAAAGGTAAACGAGTCTTAGGAGAGCGCGCCATACAAAATGGAGGGAATGAATCGGAGATGGAAAAAGACTCAGACAGGGTGTAAAATGCAGAGATTTATGTAAATCATTATGCAAATGTGGGGCACCGCTGAGGTAAAATTGCCCTCTTTCCAATCAGAGAATCAAATCCATCACTAACCTGCTGCTAGAGAGGAACGGGTAAGGGAGGAATGGATGGAGGGAAGCTAAATGACTGCCCCATACCCAGAGATAGTGGCTCCCCGCTGGGGGGATAACTGCAGGCTGGGGCCCGTCTCTCCTGGAGCTCTTTGTCACTGAGACTCCCAATCAGCCAGACTTCAGTCTGCCATCGCCTCTGGAGGGCATTAATGACACCTGCTACACACACACACATACACACACACATGCAAATCCCTTCTTTGGGTTCATGCTTCCCCTCTAAGTTGGTTTAAATTGAAAACAGTAATAGCGCTGAGAGAAGGCCAGACACGCTTTTGTCTGTGACATTATTTTTGTATAGGACATTTTTACACCTAGTTCGTTTGGCGCGATGGATTTAGAAACGGCTTTTCGTCAGTTTATGTAGGCATAAGTGGCTATGGAAATCACAGCCTGGAATGGCTCACTTATTGGTAAGTAGGCAATCTGACTCAGCACATGACAGATTTTAGAAGGCAGTATGATCAAAATTCATTATTGAAATACATATTTTGTAATTAAAAATAGTTTTTGGCTGCGGTTATAAAACAATAGTGTATTAAAAATAAATGTGTACCCTAGTGTACCCTTTTCCTTTGTGTTTTTACACTTTTACTTTTAAACAGTATCATAATCCATCCTTTTTTACTTTATAAATCTGTAAAACTTGTATTATGCCGGCCAGTAGTTGTCAATCTAATTCAGCACAATTCCACATTTTAGAAGGCAATATGATGAAAATTCATAATTGAAATACATATTTTTGGGTATGGGTATAAAACAATAGTGTACTAAAAATTGAAACCTTTTCTTTTAGATTTTTACATTGTGAAAATCCATCCTTCTCTAAAAAATGTAAAAGCTGCATTATGTAGTTGGCAATGCCACTATACAATAGGTATGTGCACACACAGTCCTGTAGTTTCAAGTGCTCGTCATTTCTGAATACATTGCACACACATGACATCACCATCTTCATAACACTGCTTATACATTATAGTTTAATCATAGATGATGAAAGAAAAAAAAAGTACTGTGGTTTTAGCATCCTAAAATACCATTTTTGTACAACAAAGAGATAAAATTATATTTATTTATTTAGATTAACACTGAACCTACCTATATAATTGATACATGCATGTAACACTTGCATACATAATTTTTCATTTTAAAACCTTTTCATTTTTGAAATAAAAAAATATGAAATGTTGTATGCATGTGTTACTTATAAATGAAGGATTTACTTCTTTGTTCATGAGTGTGACCTTTAACAACAAATTTAGTACAGTTTTATTTTGGTTTAGTTTCATGTGTACAAACTATGTACTTATCATTACATAAACTAGGTAAGTTACTAAGTAAACTATAAAAAGCGTGAATAAACTGGTTTCTTTGAAAGTGAGAAATTTTAAAAAAGCGAGTTAAGTCATTATAAAGTGGAACCGTTAAGTTGCAGCCTAAGACCGGTTACTCACTGAAGCTAAGCAGGGCTGAGCCTGGTCAGTACCTGCATGGGAGACCACATGGGAAACCTAGGTTGTGTTGAAAATGGTGTTCGTTAGGCCAGCAGGGGCTCTCAACCTGTGGTCTGTGTGAGTCCTAATGATCCAGTAAAGTGAAGGGACACTATACTGTCAGTGAATGCCATCTTTCGGCATCCATCTATGGCATTTTTTTGTAAGAGTAGGGGTGTAACCCCGGTGTCCTGGCCAAATTCCCTTCATTTGCCCATACCCATCATAGCCTCCCAATCATCCCCATCCACCGAATTGGCTCTATCATTGTCTCTCCACTCCACCAATAGCTGGATTGTGGTGAGTGCAATGGCTGCTGTTGCATCATCCAAGGGCATCTTAAATAAATTAATTGCTTTATTACATCGCACTATAGTAAATCAAGAGTTCACACTTAGATACTGCTTGATGCTATTAACAGGTTTGGCAAGCTGTCCCGGGAGAGAACCCTGAGCTCAGAGATAATTGAGCCCAGGGCTCATGCCTGGTCGATGAGCATGTATATATAACTAGACATAATATAAAATAGGTTTAAAATGTACTATATTAAATTGATTGAACCATGGAGGACAATTGTGCTCTTGATTAGATTCAATAAACAATTACTACCCAAAGTAATGGACAAATACACTCCGTGGATTCATTTATTATAATAATAATAATTATAATATTAATCCATTTTTCAACTATCATTTGGTTTTGTCCACAATATACCCAGCTTTATAGCTTCATAATAACCCAGGATATTTTACAGTGTAGCAACCACCCATCAAAGCCCTGACAACCACCCCACAAAAAACTCCTCATAACTAGTTTTACATACTGTACATTTCCCTCTAATCGTCTTTCATGCTGTCAGTTAATTAAAGCTGTTAAACTATTATTGAACAATTACTAATTGCCAATACAACCGATTGGTTAATTTATAATAATAATAATAATCATAATAATAATAATAATAATAATAATAATGATAATTATTATTATTATTATTATCATCATCATTAATATTATATTATTAAATTTTTTAACCAAAAGTTGGTTTTGTCCACATTTTACCTAGATTTAGCTTCCTAATAACCCAGCATATTTTACATTCTAGCAACCACCCCTTAAAGCCCTGACAATCACTTCACAAAAAACCTCCTCATAACTAGTTTTACATACTGTACATTTCCTTCTAATCGTCTTACATGCTGTCAGTTTTATTGAAGCTGTTAAACTATTAATAAACAATTACTAATTGCCGTTGCGTGTTTACATTTCTTTAAATCCTCGAAACGTTTGGACGCATACAAATCAAGTCACGTCTAATGAGCTCAAAACCGCATCCTTCTCTTCCGCAGATCACACAGCAGTCAGTCCAAACCTGAAGATGAAATGAAAAATTCATCCCGTCCCTCAAGATCAAAGGTACACCTTTCTAATCAAAGGAGATTAAAAACTCGCAGTGTGTAATAGGCATGTGTGGAAGTTTAAATTGGTATTTAGTTTGAGGCTGCGCATGCATGGTGGGTTTGTTAAGAGCGAGGGCTGGTGTGCCAGGTGGTCGTGTTGCTCTCTGCGCAATTACAGATAGATCCGCAAAAAAAGAAAAAAAAAAAAAAAGAAAAAAAATTCCCCCAGGAGTCCGGGCCAAGCCGTACACGCTTCCGCTCCTTCCAAACTTGTTTACCTGCTACTGATTTGCCACTGGAGAGGAAAAGGGCTCTGCGTGCCGCGCTCTCCCTCCGTGCCCGCTCCCCTAGCCAACTCATTTATTTGTCCATTTACCCAATGCTTGCCAACACGTCTCTCAGAAACCAAGAAGGACCACGAGGGGGGAGTACATGTAGGTCCTGGGTGAGCCAAGACACCCAGAGAGCGAGCAAAGGCCTGCGAAAGTAGAAAACACAGCACAGAGGCATTTGAAAAGAGGCTGCATCTTTTTCAGAGCGAGTGAATGAAGGAGCGATTTGGAGGGCTTCTGGAGGGGCGAGCGCATGGGTTTTGGCAGCTCCGGGTTGTTTCCAGCTGCTGCTAGTGTGTGGCGTTCCAGTCGTCGTCATTGTTCGGGAGTTTCGCAGATGGTCAGTGAGAGGTCAGGCTGAAATGTGCACAGCAACCTTTCTTTCTCTGTTCTTCCAGCAAAACGGCTCGGGAGATGATGCTAGGAGGCTGTGGATTTAGAGTTTAGGGCTGCTTCTTGGGGTTGAACAGTTTTGATGCTCTCAACAAACAACTTTATTTTTTTGAGCAGAGTTCGCAAATGGCTACATCTATCTATCCATCCATCCATCTAGTCATCTACAGATTCATTAAGTGATTGTTAGAGTTACATGTGGACTTAATATGTACTGTATTTTGCATGAATTTTGTGTCAATGAATCAGTGGGTTTCATTGATTCAATGATTGACTCATTCATTGTTTATAGATTTATTTAATATCTACTTATCTGGTATTGTTTCTTTGATTTGATTTATTTATTTTCAAACACAATATCATACACAAAACAATTCTTTAAACAAAATAGATTTCATCATGGTTGAAATGGGGCGAAGCAGTGGCCCAGTAGCTAGTGCTGTCACCTCACAGCAAGAAGGTCGCTGGTTTGATCCTCGGCTCAGTTAGCAGTTCTGTGTGGAGTTTGCATGTTCTTTCTGCGTTCGCGTCAGTTTCCTCCGGGTGCTCCGGTTTCCCCCACAATCCAAAGACATGCGGTACAGGTGAATTGAGTAGGCTAAATTGTCCGTAGTGTATGAGTGTGTGTGAATGTGTGTGGATGTTTCCCAGAGATTACGGGGAGTTGCAGGGGTTGCGGCTGGAAGGGCATCGGCTGCATAAAAACTTGCTGGATAAGTTGGCGGTTCATTCCGCTGTGGCGACTCCAGATTATTAAAGGGACTAAACAAGAAAATGAATGCATGCTTATTATTTTCCCCACCATTACCACACACATCATTCATCTATTACTTCAACTTATTTTTTTCTTTTACTTATCTCTTCTTTAGAGATATACATGAGCGTTACATGAGACATAGTTCATACTTTTGGCATCTTTGATGTATAATATGGTTATTTCACCATTTGTATATTTACATTTTATAAAATAAACCCAAAAAATACATAGTATTGCAAACAGCCATTAACTGAAATTTCATCATATCTTTATTTATATCTTTAATAATATTCATTTTTGAATCACCTCTATAAACATATATCTTTAATGATGATAGCAAATATACAGATTATTCAACTTGAATTATTTCAACTGTATATATATATATATATATATATATATATATATATATATATATATATATATATATATATATATATATATATTTTTTTTTTTTTTTTTTTTTTTTTTTTTTTCCAAATAATGTTTAACAGAGCAAGGAAATTTTCACAGTGTGTCTGGTAATACTTTTTCTTCTAAAGAAGGTCTTATTTGTTTATTTCGGTTAGAATAAAATAATTATTATTTATTTATTTTTTTAATGAACCATTTTAAGGTCAAAATTTTTAGCCTCTTTGTGCATTTTCCCCCCGACTGTCTTCAGAACAAACCATTGTTAAACAATAACTTGCCTAATTACCCTAACAAGCCTAGTTAACCTAATTAACCTAGTCAAGCCTTTAAATGTCACTTTAAGCTGTATAGAAGTGTCTTGAAAAATATCTAGTAAAATATTATTTACTGTCATCATGGCAAAGATAAAATTAATAAGTTATTAGAAATTAGTTATTAAAACACTAATTTGCTGCCTTTTAGATCAATATACAGTAAATTTATATATACCACTTTATTAGGTACATCTTACTAGTACCAGGTTGGACCCCCTTTTGCCTTCAGAACTGCCTTAATCCTTCGTGGCATAGATTCAACAAGCTACTGCAAATATTCCTCAGAGATTTTGGTCCATATTGACATGATAGCATCACGCCTTGGCTTACAGATTTGTTGGGTGCACATCCATGATGCGAATCTCCTGTTCCACCACATAGGTGCTCTATTGGAATTAGTTCTTTTGACTGTGGAGGCCATTTGAGTACAGTGAACTCATTTTAATGTTCAAGAAACCCGTTTGAGATAATTCACACTTTACGACATGCCATGTCATCCTGCTGGAAGCCATCAGAAGATGGGTACACTGTGGTCATAAAGGGATGGAGGCTGTGGTGTTGGCACGATGCTCAATTGGTACAAATGGGCCCAAAGTGTACCAAGAAAATATCCCCCACACCATTACACCACCAGCCTGAACTGTTGATACAAAGCAGGATGGATCCATGCTGTTATGTTGTTGATGTCAAATTCGGACTCTACCATCGAAATGTTGTTGCAAAAATCAAGACTCATCAGACCGGGCAACGTTTTTCCAATTTCTGTTGTCCAATTTTGTTGAGCTTGTGCAAATTGTAGCCTCAGTTTCCTGTTCTTAGCTGACAGGAGTGGCACAGTGGTCTTCTGCTGCTGTAGCCCATCCGCCTCAGAGTTCAACACATTGTGTGCTCAGAGATGCTCTTCTGCATACCTCTATTGGAACAAGTGGTTATTTGAGTTATAGTTGCCCATTTATATGCTCGAACCAGTCTGGCCATTCTCCTCTGACCTCTGGCATCAAGGCATTTGTGCCCACAGAAGCGCCGCTCACTGGATATTTTCTCATATTCAGACCATTCTCTGTAAGCCCTATAGATGGTTTTGTGTGAAAATCCCTGTAGATCAGAAGTTTCTAAAATAGTCAGCCATGTTCAAAGTCACTTAGGTCCCCCTTATTCCCCATTCTAATGCTCAGTTTAAACTGCCCAGATCGCCTTGACTATGTCTAAGTGCCTAAATGCATTGAGTTGCTGCCTTGTGATTATGAGCAGTTGGACAGATTTACCTAATAAAGTGTCCGGTGTGTGTATGTGTGTGTGTTACTAAAAAACATTTTGCTTTCACCAAGTTTTTGGCATTTTTAAATGAATGTTTTCTATATTTCTAAAATATTTTTATTTGTTTTTACAAATATTAGAGAACATGAGATTAATTTTTCATGAGTTTTATTTTGATTATTTTCTAACTTATTTTGGATGAGCTTAAATAATTAATTTGGAAATGTTTCAACTAAACGTTCAAGAAATCCTAGGGAAGTCACTTCAGGCACCATGTAACCACCATAGACATTGTGTAATGTTGGATTACACCGTGTTGTTTAAATTCTACATAACTCTTGCTTTGTCTCTACAATGCATATGACACATTGACAAGCCTTCACTTCTTATTCCTGAGCGCTGGATATACGTTAGTCCAGTTATTGCACTAAAACAGTCACTGTGATGTCAGGTTAGGTTAGTCACATGTGCTTTTGTCTTTTTTTCCACTCCATTTAAAGGACATTAAGTCAGACTAGCTTTACAGTTGAAGGTTTGTGCTCCTGTATTGCATATATAATGTATATATGTCATACTTTTCTTCCGAATGTTGGAAGTTCCTGGTACTGACAGTCAGGTTTCTTCTAATAATCCCCAAAGGTCCTTCATAGCCGACAGCCAGCGTCCTACTCTCTTCTGTCACAATGTCTTTATTTTATCATTGTATATCCCCGTTTTTCAGAAACATTGTTGATGGCCACACACTCGCCTGACAAATTACAGTACACCTACATTTAAGCCAAGACACTCCAGGCAAAAACACTGTTTCTTCATACACCTGTCAGTTTTGAGATTTTAGCCTTTTGGCATTTCATGAAGTATTTTTTTTTTTCAGTCTAACGTAAAGAAAACATACAAAAAATGCTCTTAACTCAATTTCAGTTAACACAGGTGCATCAGTGGTAATTTATAGATGAACAAATAACAAGTAAATAAAGTATGAAACCCCAAAACGCCTCACCATGCCATTTTTGTGGCATTTAGGCATTAAACGATTAACTCAGATTTAATGTATTTTTAACCTTTTTCAGTGCTGTTGAACTCTACAGAAATGCTGGTCCTAAAGGAGCGGGTCACTTGCGTCGTGTCAGACACTTTAAAATTAGTAAACTAAAAAGGTTCAAGAGTACTTTTATTGAAATTTTAACAGGTGTGTGTGTGTGTGTGTGTGTGTGTGTGTGTGTGTGTGTGTGTGTGTGTGTGTGTGTGTGTGTGTGTGTGTGTGTGTGAGCATCAGTTAGGAGAATGTTAGCATCTGTCAGCTTTTATTGTAGGGAAAACCGGATAAATTTGAGCTTTTTTTTCTGCTAATTTCATCTTCTGAGTTTAAAACAATTAGTTTGGTTGTATCAAAATCGATGATGTGATAATAATCTGCTAGTGGAGTAATGATGTGTCAGTTTCAGAGTTGTTGTATCTTATGAGAAGACCCTGCTTCTTAATTATACATGAGAGCACGTGCCTTCCGAAAGCAAGGCAGACCTGCCAAGCTGTGTCCCAATGACTGGGTGAGATCGTGTCTGCACACAGCACAGGTCGTATGTGTTTGTTTCCATGATTCAAAGGGTTTGTTGCATGTTCTTCCTCGCAATGCTGTCAGGGCCGATACAGCAAAGCTGTTGGTTACACCAAGCATGTTTCTCAAGAGAGTTGTATGAGAATTGGAGACTGGCAGACTTTTATCAGTTAAGTTTGTTACTATACAGACATATAGCCTATATCCGGGCTGCCATGTTTGCCTATGTTTAAAATCCTCCAGATTACTGGCAGGGTCAAAGGTTGAAATAGATAAGGCAAGAGAACTGCTACACTGCTATCCACCGGGGATTCAAGAGTAGAATTTATCATTTCCTCATTTAAAGTGTTTATATAAACCCTATTATCTTTATAATGATTTAACAAATTGTGGTTTTGTGTATATGAAATTACAAATAGCATATGAACTTACTGTTTATCTCTTTGATTTTAACTTTGTAAACTATAAAATCATGCATCTCTGATGGTTTGTGTCTCATTTTGTTCAATGGTTCTTCGCTTCCCTCTGTTTTTCCTGTTCTGCCGGTCGTGCCCACTACTCCCTCTGCTCACTGTGCTCCACGCCCATCATGAAGCAGTTTTTTTTTTTTGTTTTTTTTTTTTAATTCTGAGGTAGACTTTCACTGAAACAGGGGGGTTTCATGGCCCTTTAAAGAGTGTAGTCTTACCTTTTGTATGGCCTTGTCAGAAAATATCGGTCCTCATACTTAAATAGAAAACTCAATATGGCGTTGTGATCAATGTCCCGGGGAAGCCACACTCACAAATGATACATTTTAAGTGAATTGTACTTAAAAGTTTCACAAAAAGGCACAAATCTAAAAAAAAAAAAAAAAAAAAATATATATATATATATATATATATATATATATATATATATATATATATATTTATATATATATATATATATATATATATATATATATATATATATATATATATTATGCAAGAGAAAACATAAAGCATTTAATTGTAAAAATAAGTATTTGCAACAAATTCAATGCAAGAAGGTTACTGAAATATTAAAGTCATGTAAAAAAACATGTATTTATTTGTTAAAAATTTTCTTTATTATTTATTACAAATACATGTCCACTGAGTAATTTTTCTCTGTGTTCTTAGAAGTTTGTAGATTTCAATTACAATAAGCTATTTTTCTCTATATTAAAGTGATATGTTCATAATATATTATTTGCCTAATAATTAAAAAAAATACTGTAACAAAATCCATTAAAACAACTGCAGATGTTGTTGACAGAATGTTACTGTTAAAAATATTGTAGAAGTATAACATAAATTTCTAAATTGTACGGTAAACTACTGCATTTTATTTATTTAATGTTAATACATCAATGATTTGAAGTTCATTGAAATTAAGTTAACTTTTTAGATTTTGCAAATTTAGGTGGAGTGAACAAATCAATTAAGTTGTCACCATAAAAACCTAAAGAGTTGTGTTGTTTCAGCTCATTTTAAATAAGTAATTTAAAACAAACTGCAGATGTCATTTTTTGAGTGCAAAATCTACACATTGACCTTTGTTACACAGAAAAAAAAAAGAAAAAAAAAACGATAACCATGGCGGGGTGAAATCTGTTATAAAGAAACATACAAATCACATATATGCAGTGGTGGAAAGAGCACTGAAAATCATACTTAAGTAAAAGTACCATTACTTGCCTAAGAGTAGTGAGTATTATGCTGCAAAAAGCTGATGAAGTTAATAATAATGATAATAATAGTAATAATAATTCCCTACATTTCTAGTCACTCAAAGCTCTTTACACATTGGGGGAATCTCCTCATCCACCACCAGTGTGCAGCATCCATCTGGATGATGTGACAGCAGCCATATCGTCCCAGACCGCACACCAGCTGATTGGTGGAGAGGAGACTATGTAGTAATGAAGCCAATTATGATATGGGGATGCTTAGGAGGCCATTATGGATAGAGGCCAGTAGCCAAATTTTGGCCAGGATGCCGGTGTTAAACCCCTACTCTTTTTCAAAGAATATAATGGAATTTTTAATGACCACAGAGAGTCTCATCCGAAAGATGGCACTCACTGCAGAGTCCCCTTCACTGTACTGGGGTGTTAGGACCCACACAGACCGCAGGTTAAATGCCCCCTGCTGGCCTCACTAACACCACTAACAGCAACCTAGCTTTGCCATGAGGTCTCTCATCCAGGTACTGACCAGGCACAGCCCTGCTTAGCTTCAGTGGGCGTTGCAGAGAGCTGGCTGTGGGCATTTACATGTGATTTGCAAATGTGTGTAAATGTAACATTCTGTAGTGAATTTAGTTATTGCTCAGCAGGCATACAACATCATAAGCCATTAATATTAGGTTAGATTTAGGTTGTGAGGTCAGGTGACCAAAATTCAATGTCTAGCCAGCGTCTAAGGACAACATTATTTTTATGTGCAATAATGACATAATAATATTTGATTCATCTTTGGTTGTGGAAATTGACCAAAATCCAAGGTCAAGCCAACATCCTAAACCAACGTCAAATACTGACAATTATTCATTGGGTATGGCAACTAAAATCATAGTGGTATCGTAATAGTGGTAACGTGCACATAACATCAAGCTGTAACATCATTAGACGTTGATATTTGGTTAATTTTAGGTTGGATGTTTTCCAATCCCTATAGACAAGAAAAAATAAAGTAGTGACTGCAGGTTTAAGGAAAGTAGTAGAGTAAAAGTACCAATACTGCACCTAAAATGTACTCAAGGCACAGTAAAAGTACACATTTTTAAAACTACACAGTAAAATACAATTCCAGAGAAAAAAAACTTCTCAGTTATTGTAGTTAGTAAAGTGAGCATGTGTAATTGGTTCATTTACACCACTGCATACAATATATGGCATTCAAGTGTATATGTGAATTCCACATTTATAAAATATGTCAATATATATATGAGTAACATACATTTGCTGATGCATTTTTATGTTGGAACTTCTAAGAAAGTCAATTTGTGGTTATTCACAGTAAAGGAACGTTCGAGGTTACTAAAGTAACCCTTCGTTCCCCGAGGAGGGGAACGGAAGCACTATAAGTGGATTTGATTGTAAAATCCACGCATTGGGAGGTTCGGTTCAGAAGCTACTCGTCTGAAAGAGTATTGAACGGGCCAATTAAGAATGAATTGGCAGCGCAAGCCTGCGCAGGTGAGCGGCATAAGCAATCAACTGAGTATATAAGCTCACCTGGCGCCAGCAGACGCTATCCTTTTTAAGCTGAAGAGACTTTCAACAGCTAAGGGACAGTCATCATGGCGACGGAGTATAGTGCTTCCGTTCCCCTCCTCGGGGAACGAAGGGTTACTTTAGTAACCTCGAACGTTCCCCTTCGGGGGGAACTTCAGCACTATAAGTGGATTTGATTGTAAAATCCACGCATTGGGAGCCCATTGAAAGCGCCATAATGACTGCACCTTACCAACACCCCCGATGAGGAGATAGTCAAGCAAGCGTGACGCACCCACATCATGGGGGGCGCGGTCCTCCAACGTGTCCCTGGCCCTAATTTATCCTACTTCAACAGAAGTTTTACGGATTTATATATATTTTTTGGGAAGTCGTGAGCATCTAGATAATTCTAGGAAAATACGACAGTACGTTGGGAAGCGTGCAATCCCGATAGGGAGGACGCTGCGGAGGCCATCCGTTACCCAAGGGGGGATAGATGGCAGAATTTACATATGGACTAGCCCTAAAAAGGGGGAGTACGCATAGCAAAAGAGTGGTTAGCGGGGAGGGAAGACACGGGTCCGCCCAGGGGGGGGGACTTAACCGTGGCTGAATAAGCATATGGGATCGCCTAGTGGGGACCACGCATAGCAGGCACCTTTACCCAAAACGCGGGCTGACCAGCGGGCAGACCTACAACGTAGTGGGCCAGCAAGTGACTCCTCCGCTGAGTCAGTGCTGGGGGCCACGGAGGAATCTGCAGGGCTCACCTGACGGGGAACTTTACTGACAGATAAAAAGGCGCACGTATCTCCGTGTTAGGGAAAATGGCGCAGCAAGCGTGTTTCAACACCCTACCGAATTGTTTCCTCAATCACCAAGGGTTACCTAATACCCTTGAGGAAACCGGCTCCACTCGCAGATTGTAAAACCTTGCAAATGTGTTGGGTGTCACCCAGCCCGCAGCTCTACAGATGTCTGTTAGAGGGGCGCCGCGTGCGCGCGCTCGAGAGGATGCGAAGCTCCGAGTGGAGTGCGCACGCGCTCTCGGGGGACGCGGCTCATCTCGGCTCTGATAGTGAAAGAAAGGCATCCACAATCTAGTGGGAACTTATTTCGGTACGGCACTTCCCTGCTGCCGACCGCTATAACAGACGAAGAGCTGCTCAGATGATCTAAACTCTGAGTGCGGTCCGGATAATACGCAAAACGCGAACTGGACAATAAAGAAGGGCTGGGTCTGCCTCCTCCGAGGGCAGCGCTTGCAGGCTCACTACCTCGTATTAAAACGGAGTGGTAGGAACCTTGGGCACATATCGCGGGCGGGGTCTCAGGACGTGAGAGAAGCCAGCCCAATTACAGGCACGAGTCACTGACCGAAAAATGCCTCCGGGTCCCCGACCCTCTAATCGATATCAACGCGACCAGCAGAGCTGTCTTCAGGGACAGAAATATACTGAGTCGAGGATCGAAGGGATCTGATGCGGCTTGTGTAGCGAGGGCGAGATCCTAAGAGGGCATGAGAGGGGGCGGGGTGGATTAATTCGCTTAACGCCCCTGAGGAACCGGATGATGAGGTTATGCGTTCCCATGGTGCTGCCAGCCACCGCGTTATGAGAGCGGAGATGGCAGCCACGTAACCTTGAGTGTGGAGGGCGACAGCCTGCTCTCCAACTTCTCTCGGCGTAAAGAAAGCACAACGCTGATCTGGCAAATTACGGGGGTCTTCTCAGCGAGAGACACACCATTCAGTGAATAAACTTCACGTCAGGGCATAGGCGCGCTCGGGGAGGGGGCTCTAGCCCGAGTGACGGTATTAGCCACCGCAATCGGAGGTTACCCAAGTCTTCCTCGCGTCTAAAAATCTCCAAAGATCGGCGAGGGTGCCAGGTGGTGCCCTGTCCCTGAGAGAGTAGGTGCTCTCTCGAAGGGACTGCCAGGGGAGGGCTATCGCGAGGGAGAGCTCTGACATCCAGGTCCGGTTGAGCCAGAGGGGCGCAACCAGCAACCTGTTCCTCGTCCTCCCTGACCTTGCACAGTAACTGCGCGTCTGGGCTTCCCCGAATCGCGCCCATATCAGCTGAACAGACTCGGGGTGGAGTCTCCATTCTCCAGGACGCAAGGCTGCCGTGAGAGCGCATCGGCTGCACGGTTGAGCTTGCCTGAATATGAATGGCGTGCAGCGATTTCAGCCGCGGATGACTCCAGAGGAGCAGACGGCGGGCGAGCTGAGACATGCGGCGAGAGCGCATACCCCCTATACGGCTGATATACGCCACCGCCGCCGTACTGTCCGTCCTGACCAGCACGTGTTGCCGCTCCAACACCGGAAAAAAACGGTGGAGAGCGAGGAACACTGCCAACAGCTCCAGGCGATATGCCAATGCAACTGGGTACCTTTCCACAGGTCCGCAGCCGCATGCCCGCAACGCACAGCCCCCCAGCCCGTGTTGGAAGCGTCTGCTGAAACGACAACAAGACTGGACGCCTGTTCTAGAGACACCCAGGCCTGTAGGAACGAGGGGTCGCTCCAAGGGCTGAGGGCGCGGCGACACAGCACAGTAACAGAGACTCGGTGTGCGCGCGCGTGCCATGCGCGTCTGGGGACTCGATCGTGAAGCCAGTGCTGAAGTGGTCTCATATAGAATAATCCGAGCGGCATGAAGCGGCTGCGGATGCCATATGCCCCAGGAGCCTCTGAAATAGTTTCAGTGGGACCACTATTTTACTGTCGAGCTCTCTCAGACAGTACAGCATCAGCTGAGCGCGCTCTCCGGAGAGGTGCGCTGCCATGGTGACCGAGTCCAGCTCCAGCCCGAGAGAAGAGATCCTCTGCACGGGGGCGAGTTTGCTCTTTTCTCGGTTGACCTGAAACCCTCACAGGTGGAAGTGCCAGAGCACTTTGTCTCTGTGCATAATCAACTCTGTGCATAATCAAAAGAGAGGGCAAAATTCAGCCAGTCGTAAAGAAATTGAGTATGCAGATGCCCGCGAGCCGAAGGGGCGCTGAGGCACCCTCCGCGGGCTTGGTGAGGACCCGCGGAGACAGAGAGAGCCCGAAGGGGAGGGCTTTGTATTGCCAAGCTCGACCTTCAAACGCAAACCGCAGAAACTGTCGGTGGCGAGGAAGAGTGGAGACATGGAAATACGCGTCCATCAGGTCTAATGCTGCAGACCAACCCAGAGGACGAACCCACCCGTGACTTGGGGGGCCGTTTCGCGAACTGAATCGCATAGCCGAGTCTGATTGTGCGTATGAGCCACCGCGAAGAGCTGGCCCGCGCTAACCAGGCAGGCAGAGCTCTCGCTAATGGACTCATCGCTACAATCGCTGACGTACCAGCAGTGGGGCAGCGCGGAGTGGGTGTGCTGATCCGGGAAGCTCGCGGGTCCCACGGAAAAGCTGGAGGTGAGATATTTGCTCTCACTCCAAACCCGAGCTCCGGAGGGGAGGCTCGAGGGGTGGGAGAAAGGAGACCGTCCTCCCAGCGCTCGTGAGCCACTGGCGAAACGCACCGAATCTGCAAGCTAGAAAGCATAGCGTCCCAGACTGGCAGATTTCGGGCTGTCACATCTGGGGAAGTGAAAAGTGCCCTTTCATAATGTTTTCATGGCAGTAAAAAGTGCCGTTGGAAATGGGGCCCCGCCCTCCAGCGGGGAAAGAGCAAGTTCCCTCTTCTCCAGATGGCCTGTCCCAGGGGCGCTTCGCGGTCCGTTGCCGGACTTAGCGGCGTTCTGGGCAGGGGGGCTGCCTGCTTCCGAGGTGCCCGACGCGCTCGCTTCGCCGGAGGCGTGTGCGGGGGCGGAGCAGCTCTCGTAGGCGGGCGCCTTCGGCGAGGAGCAGGTATGAATGGCACGGCGGGCGGAGCGGGCTACGGACCGCCAATAAGACATCACCCACCAACTGCTCTCTCACCGCCTTGAATTCCTGGGTGAATTCACAGACAGTGTCGCCGAACCTGGCTGGGGATATGGGGAAGTCAAGAAAGCGGACTTTGTCGACTTTGCGCATATCAGCCAGGGGTGGCGCTCCTGGACCACTAATGTGGACATCGTCCTCCCCAACGCACACGCAGCGGACTCAGTAGTCCGAAGAGCTAAGTTGGCGGCGGTGCGAAGCTCGTAAGCCTGGGTTGGACCCACCCTCGTGCAGCTCGGCCAGCGCCTGCGCTTGGTAGCGCTGGTAGGTGGCTATCGCATGCAAGGCGGAAGCAGCCTGGCCCGCAGCTATGTAAGCTCTAGCTCCGAGGGAGGTAGATAACTTACAGGCTTTGGATGGGAGACGAGGCGGACCCCGCCAAGAAGAGGCGCCGCGCGGATTTACCGCCATCGCGCACTCAACCTGAGGAATCGCCACATACCCCCTGGCTGTTTCACTGTCAAGAGTGGTTAGGGTGGAGGAACACGCAGCACGAGCAGAAAAAAAGTGCTTTACAAGACCGCGTGAGCCTACTGTGCACCTCCGGGAAGAAGGGAACGCCCCTCTAGTCGGTCCGGCCGCGGAGCTGGGGGATAAACCATCTCCAACCCACGGCCGAAGCAGCCCGGGAAAGCACGGCTAACATGTCCGTTTCAGGATCCGTAGTGACAGCGCTCACCAGCCCGAAGGGGGCGAGCGGGTCTGGATCATCATGGGACAATGAAAGCCCACCCTCCGATGCCGCGGTGGACATCTGGTCTCCGGTGTCATCGGGCGTAAGGGCTACCATCTGTTAGACGGATCGCTTCCCCCGCCCGAAGCTTGGATGGAGCGCTTAGAGGAGCGGGAGGTCCGCGGGCCCGTGGGCGACGGATTATCTCTCGCTGAAACCCTCAGATCTGCCCGAGTGCCCGCTGCAGAGCAGGGGTCAACTGGGGTGGTTCGCCCTTTTGCAAAGGCTAACCGCGATCTTGCGCAACAGTCATGGCATCGCAATGACGACATGAACTGCCCGCGAGCAGCGCATTAACATGCTGGACCCCCAGACATGTAACGCAGTGCCCGCGCCCATCATCCGAGGACAGGAAACCACCGCATCCAGAAACGCACAGTCGGAGCGCCGTCCTGATAAGGACGTGCTGCACGACTGTGTTGCTCTTTCTGTGAAGTTTGCAACTTTATACGCACCGCTCTGGAGGACCGGACCCAAAGAACGCCAGGCAAGGGAGAAACCCAGCTCGACCGTCTGCCACTGCGTGTACACACTCTGGACCGGGAGAATGCTCTCGTTCGCTCAGAATCGCTGGTCACAGCAGGAGGAACCCTCATCGACTCGATCAGAAAGTCTCTGAAGCGAAAAGGATAGCGTCTGCTGGCGCCAGGTGAGCTTATATACTCAGTTGATTGCTTATGCCGCTCACCTGCGCAGGCTTGCGCTGCCAATTCATTCTTAATTGGCCCGTTCAATACTCTTTCAGACGAGTAGCTTCTGAACCGAACCTCCCAATGCGTGGATTTTACAATCAAATCCACTTATAGTGCTGAAGTTCCCCCCGAAGGGGAACTTACAGTTACTTTTTATTTATTTATTTATTTTTTTGCTGTAGTATTTTTATTGTAAAATCTTTTAGTGTTAAAATCATGGCCGTTTTTACAGTCTTCAGTTGATTCTAATATGTCAAAAATGAATAGGTTCAAATCAGAATTGATCAGATTAGTGAATGCACATTAATGCGTATTGAATTAATTGCATTATTAACATTAAAATCTAGAATACCTTTCCTATTTTATATGTTATCACTCAGCTGAGTAAGTGTAGTGATAACTCTTCTTAGTTCATTTTTTAATACCCTATTCATCTGCAATATTTTGCCTGACTATTAAATGAAATATTTCAAGTAGCACATCTGTCCTTGAAAATATAAAGCGAATGTTAGATTTTTTATAGCTCAAAAGGTCTTCAGAAACCTGGCATCTATAAAACAATTTGTTCTCTATTTTCAGATTTTCTTCTCTTTTTTTTAAATGCGTGTCACTTTGAAATCCTCATTCCGAGTGACATTTGCCTATAAACAACAGAATCAGCTGCAGCTCTCATAAGCGATAATGGAAAAGCTAATGACAGCAGAACATATGTTCACACATCAACTCTCTCTTTCTCTCTCTCTCTTTCTATCTCTCATTTGACTCACCGCAGCTTTTAATTCCCAAAACGAGAGCTTGTTTTTTTTTCCTAGTATTGAACTGCCATCGTTAATTGGAAAATTATTTTCTTCAGGTCTCCTGTTTGTGTCTCCAAGCTTTTAAAAAAAGATCCCTGCATTGAAAAAAATTAGGCAAATGGACTTGCCTGAAAAAACACCCCCCACCCACCCCAATGCGTTTAAACATAAAGACCCTTCACACTGGAGGAGAGATTCATTAGCACAATGTTGCAAAAGCTTGTTAGTGAGGCTCCTAAATGAAGATGGCTAATATAGTCAGTGCGTGTTTGGTTATTACTTCTTATGAGGGGCCGAGCTGTTAGAGCTTTCAGTGTCCTCACAATTATTTTTGCACGCACACAAACACATTACACGCCCGGGATGTGGGATATTTATTTCTCCAGAAATGTAGGGAGACGTTCTGCTGCTTAAAATGCTGTTATGCCAGTGGATAATTGTTTTTTATTAAGAACAATCCGATGGAGAAATGGCAGCGTTGAGTCACAGTCTGTTGGTTTGGTATTTGGTGAAATGGCAAATGAAAGGAAGTGCACTGAAATGCACAAATTTGCTTCATTTAGCCCACTCTTAAAAAAATCGAAGGCATGCGGAAATCAGCATTTATTCGGTCTCATTTATTTGATGGCGAGGTTTCTTTTTGTAGTTATCGAGTTCTCTGCTTCTCAGAGTTTCTTCCTTATTTGCAAGTTAACCTCTTACAATTTTTACTTTTTATATTATGTGATTTGAATGCAATTACGTTGCAATTAAAAATGGCAAGATGCAAACACATAATTGTGAGATATACTCTGAATTATATGTTAAAATATGCAAAATTGTGAAATAACTCATTATGAATTATAACTGAATTATATATAAATAAGAATTACAAGAAAATAAACCTTATGTAATGGTATAATCGCAGAGTATAAGTCCAAGCTTGCAATATGTAAACTAAGAATAATAAGAAGATGAAGATATGAATGAAGTTTAGATATGTAAAATAAAAGTAAAGTCATAATTGCAAATTGCATGCAGGATCTTAAATCAAAAATAATATACATTTTGAGAGATAAAAGATAAACTCTAGACTCTGAAATAAATAAATAAGAATTTTATTCAAAAGTGTTGCATTATAAACTCAGACTTCTACAAAACATTGTACAAAAAGACTTCTACAGTCCTACAAAAAATATCATAATTAGAATCTGAAAATAATAAAACAAGTTTTAAATTGAATAACCAAGAAACTAAAGAAGAACATCCAATTTTCAAACTATAATCAAAATTTGAATATAATATATTGAACGCAATCTCAAAGCAATTCGTAACTTTTTGATTTAGTGGCTAATTCGTATGAATTTGTACGATCTGATTCGTACAATTTAGTACGATTTGCTCATCACCCAATGACGGGGTTAGGAGTGGGGTTGGGTGCCACGCCTCCTTTTTAAAATCGTAGATTTCCGTACGACTGAACTTTTAAACTTTTGTTTGAATAAGCGACTAAACCGACAAAACATATAAAATACTTCTCGTGAGATCAGCCTGAATATATCTGAGCTGTACATCTTTAAAAAATCTGAACATTCTGACATTTTTTCTAAAGTTTATTTCTTGCATTTAAAGATTGCTTTACGTCTACACTTGCTAGCTACTTTATTAGGTACACCTGTCCAACTGCTCAGCGCAAATTTCTAATCAGCCAATCACATGGCAGCAATGCATTTAGTCATGTAGACATGGCCAAGACGATCTGCTGCAGTTCAAACTGAGCATCAGATTGCAGAAGAAAGGTGATTTAAGTGACTTTGACCATGGTTGTTGGTGCTAGATGGGCTGGTCTGAGTATTTCAGAACAGGAAACTGAGGCTACAATTCGCACAGACTGACCAAAATTGGACAATAGAAGATAGGACAAACCTGCCTGGTCTGATGAGTCTAAATTTTTGCTGCAACGTTCGGATGGTAGAGTGAGAATTTGACGTCAACACCCTGAAAGCATGGATCCATCCTGCCATATGTAAAGCTGGTAGTGGTCGTGTAATAGTGTGAGGTGTATTTTCTTAGCAAATTTTAGGTCCATTAATACCAACTGAACATTGTGTAAGGTATTGTTGCTGACCATGTCCATTCTTTTATGACCACAATGTATCTATCTTCTGATGGCTACTTCCAGCAGGATAACATGCATTGTCATAAAGTGTGAATCATCTCAGACTGGTTTCTTGAACATGACAATGAGTTCACTGTACTCAAATAGCCTCCACAGTCACCAGAACTCAATCGAATAGAGCACCTATGGGATGTGGTGGAACGCGTCATGTTTGTGAAGCCAACAAATCTACAGCAACTGTCTGATGCTATCATGTCAATATGGACCAACATCTCTGAGTAATATTTGCAGCACCTTGTTCAATCTATGCCACAAAAATTTAAGGCAGTTCTGAAGGCAAAAGGGGGTCGAACCCAGTACTAGTAAGGTGTACCTAATAAAGTGGCCGATGAGTGTATATTATCACATATCTTGATATTTTGTACTTTTTGAATTGTATGAGAGGTAAAACCCAGAATTACAAGAGGAAAAAAAATACAACAATATATGCAAGCATAAATCTAAACATAATTTAATGTTTTTTTTTATAATTAACCTCTTTTTATAATACTAAATAAATATATTTAATACATATTTTTTTACATTATTGTACATTTACCAAACATATAAATTGTAAATAGTAAAATTTAATACATTTACTTTCCATATAAGAAAAATAAAAGAATTCCTCATCCCCCAAAAAACAGAAATATGAGAATGAGTGATGCCAAAAATAATCCTCTTGTTTTTGAGTGAAGTATCACTTTAAGAGTTTGACTAAAGCATGTGTGCCAGCGCTGCAGGGTCATGGTTTTCAGTAAAGTCCTTTCCAGGTCAGTTGGCTAAACAGTGACACTGAGGTAAAAGTATCTAATGACTTCATAAGTACAGTGTCACAGGAGTGAACCTCCACGGACAGCAGTCGCTTATTACAGAGTTAATTGGGAAACATGGGAAATATTGTATAACGGTGAGGTGAGAGGGTAAAGATGCCATATTGTTGAGACGTGTGTTAAGGGCTGCAATATCATATTCTCCCTCTCGGTTGGGGACATGATGGATGTGGCCCGTCCGTGCCCAGATGGAGCAGGGCAAATCTCATCCATCACACAGAGGGGGCAATCGGAGACTTCACCCCACTCGCAGACTTGTGTGGCAAACCTTGTCCCGCTATACATTAGACATTAAGGTAGAGATGCCATTCACACGTTCAGTTACTGGTATCTATCAATTTTTAAGATTTTCGACTTTTTTTTAATTTAATTTAATTTAATTTTTTTTTTTTTGAGGTTTTTTAAACAAATGTCAGGAGAAACTCAAACAGTTTTGAGGAATTCATTGTTGACTCATTCTACTATCTACTATCAGCATAAGACCCAAAACCCTCTAAATAGTCAAGCATTTCCTACCTCTGCTTTCTTTTAACTTATAGAATCCCTCCACCACCACTAACTCTACACTTTTAAACTTGATTTCTACTTAAATCAAAAGGAGAAAGAGGGATAATTATATTTTAGTAGATATTTTTAAGAGGCTACTATTCAGCTTAAAGTGAAATTTAAAGGCTTAACTAGATTAAAAACATAGCTTAAGGAGGCTAATAATATTAAATATATTTACAAACATTACTATTATTTTTATTCTTGCCAAAATAAAACAAGACTTTCTCTATAAGAAGAAAAATCAAAGAAAATAGTGTGGAAAATCCCTTGCTCTGTTAATCATAATTTGGGAAATATTTGAAAGAGAAAATGTTTCCCAGTGATTGGCTGCAGCTGGAAGTGTATCTGCTGCATAAAACATATGCTAGATATGTTGGCGGTTCATTCCGCTAATAAATGTAAACTCGTGAATATAAATAAATTATTCAAAATACACCTTTGTCACATGTTTCTCATTTGTGTCTGAAGATTTTAATTACAATATGTGATAAATAATTGACAAAGCATGGGCCATTGATTTATTACACAATAATGCATAATAGTTCAATGGACCTCAGCCAATTATTACACTTATACTACGGTTACAACACCTAAAGACTAAGGTTGGTTAATGTAATTAACCTATGGTACCTATGTAGCATGTGAATTTTGGTGCCTAATTTTGGTGCCACTGGTGATGCGACAAAGACGTACAGTAAGAAGCATCAAAAGGCACATCAAAAGCACATAAAGTTTTGCGTTGTGTCACACTATCTCTAAACATTTAGTTCTAAACAAGTTTGATTGATATAGACAGTCGGCAATGTTAGGCATTTGTTCTTCTTGCTTAGGGAACACCCGGTGAGTGACTACCTGTAGACTCATCAACATGCATGATCGCATTCATCACATTTGCTTGAACTAAGCATTCTAATGTATGGCTATATTTTACAAGCAAAGATTCTGACGCAGCCAGGTGTGCTTTACAAAAGTTGTGTGTAGGGGGAAACACGTCAAACTTAATGAAACATTTGAGGGCGCATGGAATCAACTTAAAGAGGAATGCATTTTGACAGCATCTACGACATCATCTGGCACTTTTACTGACTAAGTTTACATGGACACTAATACTTAGATTTTATTATGATTAAGACAATACTCTGATTAAGAGTCTACCATGTTAACACCAATTTTTTATTACTTTAAAGAACCACAGACACCTACGTCACAAAATGCTGAGGTTTTTTTTCTTTCCACTCAACATGCGGTATCAAATTCCATTAAAACAACACTCTTTCATCAGTCCTTACTTCCTATTCTCCTCCTATACCTCAGTTTGTCACAGAGCATAAACAACATATTGCTGAATGAAAAAAAGTGAAAGGGCCGAACTGCAGTTAAAGTCGAAAAATTAAAAATGAAACATCCGAAATGATATGAAAGGGTGACGGAATGAATTTAATGAATCTGTGTGCTATAACGTGTAAAACGGGATCATGAAAGGAACATTCAAAAAGCAACTCATGTAAACATCATGAGTTTACATCATGTTCTTGCTTCATTCAGATTAAGGCAAATAAATAGATTGCTGATGTCCATGTAAAAATAATCACAAGCCTCACTATAGTTGTTAGTAGGTTAATGTATTGTAAATGCGCAATGCAAATCCTAAATTCATGCTTACAAACAAATGTATATATATATATACATATATGTATATGTATATATATATATATATATATATATATATATATATATATATATATATATATATATATGTATATATATATATATATATATATATATATATATATATATATATATATATATATATAATATTTTTCTAGAATCATCCATAATGCTTTTGTGGCTCAAATGTAAATGTACCATTTTAAAAGTATTGATTTAGCACTGGCATTGAAACAACCCCAAATGATACCCAATCCTACTTAAGACATTGTTCAGATTTTGTATTTTTTAGTCTGTGTGGAATGAAAATTTACAGTGTTTCTTTTGCTACTGCACATTTTTTTCATTCATTCATTTTCTTTTCGGCTAAGTCCCTTTATTAACCCTTCCAGCCGCAACCCATCTCTGGAAAATATCCACACACACTCATTCAGAATCCTATCCAATTCACCTATACCACATGTCTTTGGACTGTGGGGGAAACCGGAGCACCCAGAGGAAATTCATGTGAACGCAGGGAGAACATGCAAACTCCACACAGAAACGCCAGCTGACCCAGCCAAGACTCGAACCAGCAACCTTTTTTCTGTAAGGTGACAGAACTACCTACTGCACCACTGCGTCGCCCCACATAATTTTTTTAACAAACAATTAAACTGTGAACAAATCTTATAATGATAGCTGAACTTTTAATTTCATTTAATAAATACAACTTATTTAAAAAAAAAAATAATAATTTACCAGGTACAAAAAAAACAACAACTTTTTATTTGTGTTTTAGCTCGAAATACTGAAATAATTATCACTAATAAATAAACATAAACAAATAATAAAAATGACAAAATCCAACTCAATCTCACTGCAATTCGTAACTTTTTGATATAGTGGCTAATTTGTATCTCATTTGTACAACTTGGTATGTTTTGCTAAATCCAATGATGTTTGGGTTTAGGGGTGGGGTTTGCTGCCATGTCTTCTTTTTAAAATTGTACATTTTTGTACGACTGAACTCCTACTAATCCGTATGAATTAACCACTTAACTGACAAAATATAAAATACTTACAGTATGTTTCCTCGTAAGATCAGGCTGCAAAATCACACAATTACATCACACAATTTTAAATTAACTAAATTAAAATGAAAACACTAATTATGTTATGTTATGTTATGTTATGTTATGTTATGTTATGTTATGTTATGTTATGTTATGTTATGTTATGTTATGTTATGTTATGTTATGTTATGTTATGTTATGTTTATTTTGCACACAACTGCAACATGTCAGACTATGGTCCAGCTCATGAAATAAGCGCACACACACTCTCACCTCTAGCTGTGCTTGGATCCAAAACAGATCGATAGCAAGTCACAGGAAATCATTTGAAGTCTTCTGAAATTCAATGATTCGATGGAGGCAGAAAGTGAGGGAACTGAAGAAAGAGCGGAGGTTAGACATAGAGGAGAAAAGGGGAAGAAAGAAAGAAAAGAGTGAGCTCCGCTGCTGCCAAGCTCACATCTGCTCATTAGTGACGACTTATTTCCATATTCTCAATAACTCTGTCAAATTTCGCTGGGTCTCTGCCACCGCGTTGAGAATGTTTGGGATTGTAATGAAGCAGAATATGACACAATCAACACTCCTGAGATCAACACAACCAAATTACAGCCAATTCATTTAAGCAGGGACACTGCAGGCAAGAAACGCTTCCTCTGTGCACCTGACAATTCTGAGATTTGGGACTTTTTGGAAATTCATTAAGTGTTTTGTTTTAGTCAATTGGAAAGGAAACATTGAAAATACACTTTTAAGTGTGTGCGTGTGTAGCGTGATAATTATTAAATGTAATAATTATATATTATAATTAATAAATAATAAATATAGCAAAAATTTTGACCTTGTGGGAACATTTTTTGTTCCCCACAAGGAAAACAGCTCTTAAATCACACAGAATTAAGTATTTTGAAAATGTAAAAAGGCAGATTGTTTCCTGTAACAGTTGAGTTTAAGGGTAAGGTTGGGGTATCCTATGTTGATATAGAATATACAGTGTGTACAGTGAAAAAAAATTATCATCAGTAGTATCCATATGTTTGTCCATGTGTTTCGTCACCCTTTTTGTCAGTATTCATTCATTCATTCATTATATATATATATATATATATATATATATATATATATATATATATATATATATATATATATATATATATATATATATAGTACGTAGGGCGACGCAGTGGTGCAGTAGGTAGTGCTGTAAGTTGGTGTTTCTGTGTGGAGTTTGCATGTTCTACCTGCGTTCGCGTGGGTTTCCTCTGTATGCTCCGTTTTCCCCCACAGTCCAAAGACATGCGGTGCAGGTGAATTGGGTTGGCTAAATTGTCTGTACTGTATGACTGTGTGTATGGATGATTCTCAGAGATGGGTTGGAGATGGAAGAGCATCCACTGTGTAAAACATATGCTGGATAAGTTGGCGGTTCATTCCGCTGTAGCGAACCCAGATTAATAAAGGGACTAATCTGAAAAGAAAATGAATGAATGAATGAATTAATGAATGAATGAATGAATGAATATGCAGTATGTATTCCCCCATGAATTATAGAGTGAGAGAAAGAAATTTCCAAAATCCCCTTTGTAAAAACATTTGACTACTATAGTTTGACAAATAGTGAAAAACAATAAGTTTTAACCCAACCATTATTAAATGAATGAATTAATAATGACTGAATGAATACAAACAAACATACATACATACATTTGTAACCTACCGCTCTTACTGCACCCATGCAATCCATGCTGTCTAATCCAGATCAAACAAGCTATTTTTTTGTACAGGAGTTGATTGCTCTAACAAGAAGGTCTAAAGACCATGACCTCTAGCATCTGTTGCTGGAGCACCTTTTGAGATCAGAAGAATGAGGTTTACCTGCAAAACACTTCACTAGCTGGAATCTGTTACACTAACTCCCCTAAACCTCACACCTATCCCGGACAAGCCCACATGTAACCCACTGCTCCTACTGCACCCAACACATGCTGAGCTGGGATCGAACTGGCGATTCTTAGTATGAGAGTCAGTTGCTCTAACAAGGAGGCTAAAGACCATAGCCTCAAGGGTCTGTTGCTAGAGCACCCTTTGGTCAAAGGAGTGAGGTTTACCCACATAGCACTTTGCTAGCTGACTTCCGTTACACTAACCCCCCTTAAACCTCACTCCTATACTGGACGAGTCCCCACGTGTAACCCACTGGTCCTACAGCACCCAACTCAAGCTGAGCTGGGATCGAACTGGCGATTCTTTGTATGGGAGTTGGTTGCTCTAACAAGGAGGCTAAAGACCATGGCCTCTGGCGTCTGTTGCTAGAGCACTTTTTGAGGTCAGAAAAGTGAAGTTTACCCTCATAACACTCCGCTAGCCGGGCTTCGTTACACAAACATACATACATACTTGTTACTTAATGTAATAAATCAACTGGGTAAGTATCTTGATACCGATTAGTTAATTTTCTACCATATACTTGCCTTAATCACTAAATCAAAATTAATGCCTGTTTAACAGCTACACTGAAAAATTTAGGATGAAAAATAGTAAGCAAATCAATGACATTGCAGGAAGCTGACTAATGGGCCGTAGCATAAATAATTACACCTCCCATTAATTACATCATAGGTATTTAATTCATTGTCATTAATTATTAAAGTTGAGCTTAGCTCATCTCCTAGGTTAAACCACAGTGAGAAAATTAATTTGAGGTATCCGAGTTAAATATTAACATTGCTAAATGATGGCCAGGCAGTTCAAGGAAAATATATAATTTGGAATAGGAACTAGTAGGGCCATAAATAGACATGATTAACATGCAATATCATTTAAATTAGTGGAGCGAGGTCAAAGGTAGCAGTGTGTGAGTAATATGGGGTTCTCCTGCTCTGGACCTCCTGCGGGGAAGAAATATGTATTCAGGCAAATTAGCATTTTACGCTAAACAGGCTCGTTGAGAATACCTGCCTCAATCAATGCTGCTGAAAATACTACTAAATGACTGACAATTTGCTTCAGTTTTGGCTGAAATTAACATTGAAGGCAGTGAAACGCCAACATCTTTCATACTTTTGTACATATACAGTGTACTCAGCATACATAAGTACACCCCTCATAAATCTATCTTTTAAATTCATATTTTTAATAGGAAGTTTTACAGTATTATATTTGTGCATCTACACTGAATTAGTTAGTACTGAAGCCAAATCTGGAGCTTACTTGATAAAATAACTTACGATAACAGTCCAGAGCAAGTACACCCAAGTTTAACTGTTATGGATAAATATTAAATACAAAATTAAAAAATAGGAAAAATCAAGAGATGCAAAAAAAAAATTGTAATTAAAATTGTGTACATTATCATTTTTTGGCAATATTTTGCTTGAATTTAATTGTATTATCTTGCAATTTCTAAATATGTTTGTTGACTAAAATATTATTTTAATTAATATATCTGTTTAATAAATCTGTTTTGTTATATCCACTGAGATATGTATAACAATATTAATTTTCAAAATGGGGTGTACTCATTTATGCACTGTACTGTAAATACTGTAAGTATGACTAAGTGGCAAATTAGGCATGACACTGCGGGTTATTCAGCTAGAAAAGAGTGAAATAAAAAAAAATAATAAAGTACACTTATCATGCAAATCCATCATATAACTAATTAATTACATTGTAAACATTTTCTTATAAAAAAATATGCTAATTTTGCATTGTTTTATTAAATATGTCCTTATTTAAATATATTTCAAGAACAAAAATCTGAACAGTGGATAAAAATACCCTTTAGAACCCAGATATAAAAAGTGCTGTGAAGTTTGGTGTATGCAGGTGATGCTGAAGTGCTAAAAGTGAGATTTATAGCTTGCAGTTTCAAGACAGACCTTAAAATTACTTACAGTATTAAAATGAATTTTCCTTCAGCTTAGTCGAACACAGCCACAGTGGAATGAACTGCCAACTATTCCAGCATATGTTTAATGCAGTGTATGCCCTTCCAGCCGAAACCCAGTACGGAGAAACACTCATACATTCACACACACACACACACGGTTTATAACCATTTATTTATACCACGTCCTTGAACTGTGGGGAACTAACCCAGCCAGGACTCGAACCAGCAACCTTCTTGCTGTGAGGCGACAGTGCTACCCACTGAGCCACTGTGCCTCTTTGAAATGTGTATTCTGATTTTAAATCTACAGAAGCAAATTATAAAAATTGTGATAAAAGACTAAAAAATAAAGGATTTTGGGTATTTCTTTTCTTTAGGATAACACAAACTGCATAGACATTACTAATCAAGCTGTTTAGACAATTTTAGATATTACAAATCAAATTGCATAGACATTATTAGACAACAAATAGTATGTGCTTTGAGGTGCAGTCTGTCCCACAATTATTATTTAAAATTTGATTTCATTACTGAATTTAAGTCAAACATATTTTATGTAGATTTTATCGAATTTAAGTGTTTGTATTGGTCAGTAAATCATATTAACCAATCGTTTAATTTTGTTACTAATTGGTTTACAAGCATCAGTTATTGTTAAAAAATGACCAAAATGTACAATTCTTAGATTTTTGAGGGTCTCCCATTAAACGAAGCCCCAACCACAAGAGTTTTACTCATTTTTAAAATACTCTACATAAAAACTAAAACATTTTTTTTTTGCCTGCAGTCACTCACCTTAATTAACATGGCTCACCTAAATTCCACATTACTATGTTTTGACCTCAAAACACTTATAATAGTGCAGATATTGGCACTCGAGTTAATGACTAAGATTTAAATCACACTCGAATCTCACTTTAATAGGCTTCAGACTTGACACAACTTGACTAAAAGTTCCTAATGGCAAATCCCAGAAGCATAATCCAACTGCACTAATATGATTTTTGAGTATAATATTTTATTTTAAACAAGGTATGAAAGCTATTTGGGGACACAATTTTGTAAACTGATTTGTAAACTGATAAATGTTGATTATGTGTCTCTATATGTATTGATTTTCCATCATAGTAAACGTGCTCTTTTAGTCACCTGGTACTTTATAATATTGCTTTTGTGATGCAGGACAATTGGGTGCCAGTACCTTTAAGCTATTTATGTACTTATTTTGAAAGAAAATGTCTTATTTATTTACAGTTTGTGCTTGATGACTTTTTCCATTTAATGCTTTCCAATTACATTATGGGACCTTGATCTCTGCTTTGACATCTTTTGATATAAAATGTTAAAGAAAGTGACTTTTATGGACATAGTGAGCAGTTTGAAATAATAAGATTTTTTTAATTTATTATGGAATTATTTCTGTTAAAATGGTTTCTTATGCTTTAACTGTTACCAAAACACTTAGTAAGATCAAAACACTTGACTAAGAATCAAATCACATTTGAGTCTCTCTTTAATAGACTTCAGACTTGACACAACTTGACTAAAAGTTCCTAATAGCACTAATTACTAATATTTCGAGTATGATGTTTTTTTATAAGGCATGAAATCGAGGACAAGATTTTGTAAACTGTTGTGTAAACTTCTACATGTTGATTGTCTCTCTCTCTCTCTCTTTATATATATATATATATATATATATATATATATATATATATATATATATATATATATATATATATATATATATATTCCAACATATTAAACATGCTCCTTTTCTCATCTTGTAATGTATAATATTGCTTTTGTGATGCAGGACAATTGGGTGCCAGTACCATTATGGGACCTTGGTCTCTGCTTTGAAATCTTTTGATATATAATTTTAAAGAAAGAGACTTTTATTGACATGTTGAATAGTTTAAAACATTATGTTATCATTTTGTTTTATTTATTATGGATTTATTTCTATTAAAATTGCTATTTACCCTTAACTATTAATAAAAGTCCTTCTGTTAAACTGTAACGTTTAATTTTCAACATTGAAAGTTGATGCAAAGATCAAGGTCCCACGCATTACAAAATTCATAGTGTAGACTTCAAATAAAACTCTTTAAAATACAAAAAAACATGATTTTTTTATTTCAAAAACTCTTAATTAAAACTTACTTACGCAGCAGGGTTACCAAGGTCATTTTCAATCAGAAGACGCAATTAATAAGCACTCTTTGTTTTATCAGCAGCCCCGGAAATAACCTGTTTATGTTATCTCATAACAAAGCCAGGTTATTGCTTTTGTCCCCCCTCCATGATTAACCACCAACAAACAATAATTAATTAGATATTTAAGCCTGTTACAATGGCGGCAGCGATGAGCCTCCTGCATTTATTTTGAATTAGAGCCATTAAGCATCATTCATTGTGTTTGGTTTATTTTAATTAGCAGCCTTTTTGTGTGTCTGTGTGTGTGCGAGAGCCGCAGAACTGCAGAAGGAAGAACAGAAACCACTGTTGTTATGTGCAGCTGGAGAATCGCCAGGCTTTTGTTTTGCGCCACCGTATTGCATTTACGATTGGCTGATGAAATAACAACTGAAATCTTGCATGTGTATGTTTTTTTTTTTTGTTGCTTTTTTTCATGCAAGCGAAACTAGCACATTCATCCATCACAGAAAGGCTTTGTGTTTCCATGGGTGATGACGGCGCTGAAGATAACGCGAGGTGAACAAAGACATTGGCGCTTCCTGATTGGCTCATTTAATCTCTGTCACTGTAATTGTTACAGGGTGACTGTAGACTGATTTATGTGCTAAATCAATGACCCAAACATACCTTCAGCTGCTAAAATTTACCTCAGCTCCCAAGTTTTCATAGGTGGGTTCATATTTCTTTTATTAAGGCGAGACACTGCTGACAAAAATAGGGTTTTTTTATGCATCTGTCAATGTTGAGATTTGAGACTTAAGGAGTGTTTTTTTTTTTTTTTTAAATTTGTAAAGATGTTAAAGTATGTAAAGATTAAGTAAAAATAGCAGTGACTGGGTTTTAATGACAGTAGATACTTTTAAAGGTTGCATTAATCTCAATTTCAGCAGCACTAAAAACAACAAACTTGACAGTTTTACTCATGTCTGTATTTATTTATCTGGATTTTTACAGGAGTATTTGTTAATACATTTGCCTGATTATATGAATGATGGATGGATGGATGGATATATTTATGGGGTAATAAAAAGAGATCTCCTCTGTTTCAAAACATTGATTTTTGAACTTCCAGTATTTTTTTATGCTACAAATGTATGCAAAGTAATACATACATAATAAAATAATGCATAATTATCATATTTAAACATGTATGTTAAATTAGGAATTCAATTTCTAAATTAGGAATTAGGAAAATATTTTTTGAGTAATTGTTATAATTTTTCTTGAAAATCAAGTTTACATACATAAGATTATTATGCCTCTGAAAAGCTCAGATGGTGGTGTCAAGGTTTTGGAAGTTTCTGATTGGCTAATTGACAACATTTGAGTTAATTGGAGGCACAAGTGTACAATAGTATTTAGGGAAACCTCAAACACACTGCTTCCTTGTGTGACAACATGGGAAAATCCACAAGCCAGAATCAACAACAAAAAAAAGCCAGATTACAATTTGCTAAATTTCACTGGAAAAAGAATAATTCTTTAACAAATGTTCTGTGGTCTGATGGAACTAAGATCGGACTGTTTGGCTGTAATGACCAGTGTTACATTTGGAGGAGAAAGGGGAAAGCTTACAAGCCTAGGTACACCATCCCAACTGTGAAGTATGGGGGCGGCAGCATCATGTTGTTCTTCACGGTATAGATGGCATCATGAAGAAAGAACATTATGTAGAAATACTGAAGCAACATCTCAAGACATCAGCCAGGAAATTAAAACTTGGCCACAAATGGGTCTTCCAAACAGACCATGACCCTAAGCACTGTGCCAAATTAGTTCAAATGTCTTTAAAGGACAACAGAGTGAATGTTTTGGAGTGGCCATCGCAAAGCCCTGATCTCAAGCAAGATGCAAGCCTTCTGTCACGAGGAATGCGCCAAAAGTCCTTCAAACTATTGTAAGAAGCTTTTGGAAGGATACCCAAAACATTTGACCAAAGTTATACAGTTTAAAAGCAAAGCTAAAAATACAAATGAAATGTATGTAAATTTTGTCTAGGAATTAATAAAAAATTCTCAAAAATGTTCTTATTATTCTGGCTTTTAGCAAATGTAAATCATTTAGGTAATCCTAACGAACCTAAAATAGTAAACGTTTAGTATGATTTACCATCAGACATTTAAAAAAATGGTTATGTTCCTTTTTTTAAAGTGTATATAAAACGTCTGGTTTATACACACACACACACGCACACACGCACACACACTCACTCACTGGCCACTTTATTAAGTACATCTTACTAGTACTGGGCTGGACCCCCATTTGCTTTCAGAACTGCCTTAAACCTTGGTGGCATACATTCGATAAGGTACTGGAAATATTTCCAAACTGTGGTCATAAAGAAATGGACATGGTCAGCAACAATACTCAGGTAGGCTGTGGCGTTGACATGATGCTCAATTGGTACTAATAGGTCCAAAGGTCCATTACACCACCACCAGCAGCCTGAGCCATTGATACAAA